>NC_050473.1:22813337-22863337 GCF_013373865.1 Monomorium pharaonis | reverse complement strand
GAGAGGAGGGAGGTATTGGGAGGAGGAAGAAGGGAGGAGATGCAGGTTGTGTGAATGGGGGGAAGAGTCGTGGGAGCACATGTGGGAGGAGTGTGTAGACTGGGGAGTAGAAGGGAGCTGGCAAGAGGTAGTTGATAGCATTCTGGGAGAAAAAGGAGAGGGAGAATGGTGGATGGAAAAGTTAGACAATTTAAGGGAGGAGAAAGGGAGAGGAGAGTCAGGTGGGAAAAGGAGAGAGGGGAAGGACGATTATGAGTATGAGTGGGAAAAAGTGGATGAAGAAGGTGAGAAAGTTTCAGGAAATGAGTGGATGAGTGAAGGAAAAATAGAGAATTTAGCGCAGCGGAAACGGAGGTCCAGGGATGAATGGATGAGTGGAAGAATAAATGATCTCTCTCTCTCTCTCTCTCTCTCTCTCTCTCTCTCTCTCTCTCAGGAGTGAGTGTGATTAGGAGGTGGAGATAGAAAGCGTGTATGTGAATAGAATATAGTTCTATAGTTAGAGATAAGTTAGTTATAAGATTTTGATGTAAACGAAGCGGGAGTTCGTTATACCCCGCAAGGGAACAATAAATTTATTATTATATATATTATTATATATACATGTGTATATATGTGTGTGTGTGTTGTTTAATTATAATATATAATTATATAAATTTTATATATTCCATCACTAATTTTCTTGTCATTATGATATTCAATATTTTATAAAACCTTTCACATTCTGAAAAATTCCAATAGTATATCCACATTTATACAAAGTGTACACGATAATCCTACGGTATATTTTAAAATTTAAAATTTAAATTAATACAAAATAAAAACAAATACACATATATATTTTTGGCTATTTTTATTATAAAGTATACAGCTAAAAAAGTTTCTCACAAAAAAATTCCAAATTCTATATAAGCACTGTAACTCAAAAAATGTTGAGCTAGTCTTCCAAGCCAAGTGTGTTGCAATATTGTAATTAGTTCCCTTGATATGATTACCTTTTTCTTGAGATATTTTTATTAAAATTATAATTTATTCCACACTGTTCATTTCATACCGAATATAAAAGTTTTGTACAACCAGTACGGCTATCATTAATATATCATAACTAATAACATGCTACAACGCATTTGAGATAAAAGTGGAATATTAACTTGATAATTTTTGTATCATTAAAGTTGCTTATATAGAAATTTGATATTTTGTAAAAAATTTTTAGTTGTTCTTTACAAAACTATATAGAAATATGTATGTATATTTGCTTTTATTTTAAATTATTTCAAAATATCTGAGTTTTATTGTGTATATTCGGTATTATTATATTCAATTAATTTATTTTATATCTAAATAATCTACATTATATAATTTTATATTTTAAATTTTATTTACATCCATTTGCAGATTTTTTGTTTGCATTTTTAAAGTTTTATCTATACTATTTACTTTTGTTTACATTTTAATTCTTCTATATTTTTATTCAAAAAAAATAATTCTAAATATGTTCTAATCAGAAAGAATATAATAATATAAAAATTTTAATGTAAAATGAAAGATCGGATCTCATTGATAAAATAAATTATAGTGTTCCCACATAAAAATGAAACCTCCAGTAGACGTCTAATGGACGTCTGCCATGGAAGTTTAAACTTCCAGTGGACGTCCATTAGACGTCCAATATAGAGCCATTAGAAATCTACAGTTCCGCATTGTGGACGTCCATTAGACCTCCATTAGAGGTCGTCAAAGAGGTCTATTAGACGTTGTGTAAATCATTAATAGAGGCTTCACGGAGCCTCGATAGATGACTGACGGACGTTTTGTGGATCATTAATAGAGGCTTCACGGAGCCTCGATGGATGACGGACGGACGTTTCGTGGATCATTAGTAGAAGCTTCATGGAGCGACGATAGATGATTGACAAAATAAAAATTTAAAATAAAAATTTTATTTCTTTTAAATTATTTTTATCAACAGTACATATTAAATTTAGGACAAATTTTTATTAATTAATTAAATTTAAATGATATTATTTTATTTTATTCTTACTTGCCTCTGGTTTTGAACCCGGGACCTTAGGATTACGAACCTTGTACTCTATCTGCTACGCCAACTTGACTCATAGATATGGGTACTTGTTATTGTCTACATATACCTAGATGTTATAAACTGACGCAATTATATTATTTTTTATAAAAGCAATTAAATTTTGCAAAACATTAAAAATAAATAACATTAATTTATTTACTTATTAATTTCATTGTTAAAATTATCTTTTTCCATAACCTTAACAATTTGATGAAAATTGCGATCTATTTAGCATTAATACTTTGAAGCGTTCAAATGGTTAATTAGATTCAAATGGTTAACTATATAGATTATATATAGTACATTTATTATCCTGTTTTTGTTCAGTACACGATGAATTAGATTTTGTGCATTTTTTGTGCACAGTAATTGTAGACAAACCGTTATTTTTGAAAACATTATATCTTTATAATAATTTTTTTAAATATCAAATGGATCTCTCATTCAGAATGTTATAGTGTTGTGTAATTTCTGTCAACTACGACGCGCACGGACGGCTCAAAAATCGGACAGCATTGTGATATCTTTTATGAGACATTAAGCTGATATCATTTAGCTGATGTCATAAGGATAACATTTTCAAGAAACTTAAATGAAACTCTTCAATGAGATATCTTAAAGACCTCTCTTAGTAAACGTCTCTGATAAATGTTACCATTTTCACATGATTTCCAAGATATATAAATGTTTTCTTAAAACAGTTCTTTTAAAGTTTTCATTCTGACAAGTGTGTCTGGGTAACTTGCACCATGGAAGTAAATGTTCCATAAAGCTATGGAAGTTTAGTAAATCCCTAATGGACGTCTATCTGACTACTATCATGGAAGTAATTGTTCCATACAGCTATGGAAATTTAATGGATCCCTAATGGACGTCTATCTAACTTCCATCATGGAAGTAAATGTTCTATAGAGCTATTTAAGTTTCATGGATCCTTAATGGACGTCTGTCTAACTTCTATCATGGAAATAAATGTTCCATAGAGCTATGGAAGTTTAGTGGATCCCTAATAGACGTCTATCCAACTTCCACCATAGAAGAAAACATCCAATGGAGCTATGGATGTTTAATGAATCCCTAATGGATGTCTATCTAACTTCTACCATGGGATATCGATCAAATTGAATATCACATAAAATTGAATTACATAAGTGTCTCACTAATATGCACTTCACGTTCTTTTTGCTTCATATTTATATAAAAATGATATTTAATAATATGGACGCACAATTAAATGCATATAATTTATAAAAATTATTAATTTTTTTCCACTACTTGTAATTCGCTAACATATTGAGTTTTATTCAGTAGTTTAAAAAAACTTATTTTAACATAAATAAAAATTAGAGTCATAATCACCAGTAAATAACTGTTTAAAAAATCGTTAAAATAATAAGACTTTAAGATAATAAATTTCAAATTAATTCATAACTTTTAGATCTAATTTTCATACAGATTGGGTTAAAACGTTAAAATATCAATTTTTACTTGAAAATGTAATTATATAAGTTTTTTCCTATTAGTAAAATAATATAATAGCTTTACTACAGAAATAATAAATTTGTTTAATACAGCGTTATGATTTAAAGTAATACGATGCTAAAACTAAAAAATAAAATTATTTAAATAAAAAATAAATTTATTTATTTCAAAAATATATTTACTTTAAGGTATAAAGATATATGTACGTACGTATGTACGTACGTACATATATACATATATACATGCATACGTATATACTTATCATACATACATATATTACATGTCACGTAATTATTAAATTAATAAATTTTTAAAATAAATTATTTTATAATAGATTATTCATTTGGACGGCGTACAAGCTCGTCCATCTAAATCTAATCAATTTAATAACGGTAATGTTTTTTACGAACTATAAATTCGTTCCAATACGATCGTGTCAAATTTAGGAAAATATAAATTATTAAGTCCATCCGATATAGAACCGGAACATATTCAGTTTTCCGATGTCTTAAACACGTCAACATGTGTTAGTAAGTTTTGCAGGATTATCAATTTATTATATAATAATTTATTTATGCTACACTGGAAAAAAAGTTTTGTTTTGTTGAGAAATTCTGGTTGATTCAACCTGTCCGTTTGTTCGAAAATGGACGATACAAATTTTGTAGTTGAAATTACCAGAGGATTCTGGTTAATTCCATCCTGTTTGAATGTACCAGAATTTCTCGTTAATTTTACTACATCATTTTGTTAGGTTTACAAAAATCTACCAATATTTCCCATTAATCTTATTACATCGTTTTGTTAAGTTTACAAAACTCTACAAAAATTTCTTGTTAATCTTATATTGTTTTATTAGGTTAACCCATTTTTTGGTTGAAAAACGAGTTCGGATAGAGTTTTTAAAATAATAATAATATATCTTGGTTTAAAGTATACTGCATCTATTTTACATCAGTAATAATAAACATGTACACAATAAAAATTTACATTATACTTGTTTTTCTTACAAACCTTTTCTTACCTAATAACTTAGAAATTTTTTTATGACAAAATAAAAAATTTATATTTTATAAATATTCAAAATTATTACTCAGAAAAAACTTATAAACTGTAAACTATTAATAAACTTTATTAACTATAAACTTATTATATATAAAGTTGATTTAAATCATACAGAAAAATTATTATTTTATAAAGACCTAAATTGCACAGATACATTGCTTACATATATACTACAAATATATTAGGAATTAAACAAATATTTTCAGCGGTCGAACATCTAGCACCGAATGGTGCTGCTTCAAAACTTTTAAACGTAAACTTAAAATATTATAAAAATATTATTTAAAAAAGTGGTATAATATAAGAGGCAATCGACATTATTTTGTTTGATTATCGTACTATGTGCTTGTAAATTCACAGAGCATGTTTGGTTGAGACCAAAAGAATTCTACTTTTAAGTAAACGTGCAATAATAGCAGGAAAAGGATGAAATAAATTTTCAACAATAACACAAGACATTTTTGCTTGTATTTCAACTTCATAAGCATGAAGATCTTCAGAATCCTATATTGAGATGTTGGCATACTAAACATAAATTATTAGAATCATTGCACAAAACGTGTCTCACAATGCCAAACTGAGGAAGATGATTGGAAGAAATATTTGAAATGACACATAAACCAGGTTTATAAGTAATTCCTCTAAATTCAGCCCAAGAAACTTCTAAACATTTGCCCGTAAAGTTTGCTGGTAAAAAATTCTTAAATAAATAAAAATTATTCGAAAATGAAATGTCATCCGCAAAAAGTATTGGACCTGGTTTTTGATTATCAATTAAACCCATTTTAGATGAAAATCTATAACAAAGATATAATTCTTCTTTCACAGCAAGTAAATGTGTAATATTTTTACGAGACACGTGGCGTTCGTAGCAAGTTTTAATAATCGATTTCTTGATTCAAATCGTACAACACTTAAGTGAGATGGAGGTCCACTTTTTTTAAATACAGTTTTATAATGTCTCATATTATGATATTTCGCTTTTAAATTATCCATAAAAAGATTGCAATATTTTACATGATGTTCTTCTACTAACACTGCAAGCAGCTCAGCACATTCCTCTTGCAAATATTTAGCATTTATTAATTCATGAATCTTACGTAAAATTAAATTATAATCCCATACATCATCATGACAAACATCTTCTCCAACAATAAATGGAAATAAAAGCAAAAAATAACACATTTCACTAGCTGAGAAAAAGATAAATGTTTTTTTCTTACTTCAGCCTCTCTTAAAAATGGAAGTCTGTTAGAAATATTATTAGATGTGTAATCAAAACCTTTCAAACGTTCATTTAAAATATTAAGAGATATGTTTTTAACATCTTAAACATAGTGATATAATATGTGAGCCATTCCATATTTATACACTCCTTCATCAAAATCATGCATTTTATCTACAGCGGCATTAGCTGTCACATGAAAATAATTAACTTTATGCCAAACACTATTTTCTTTTATACCAGTTTCTTTTATATTCA
Organism: Monomorium pharaonis; assembly: GCF_013373865.1. Classification (NCBI taxonomy): domain Eukaryota; kingdom Metazoa; phylum Arthropoda; class Insecta; order Hymenoptera; family Formicidae; genus Monomorium; species Monomorium pharaonis. Next base: position 22,857,224 of record NC_050473.1, on the reverse strand, counting down.
AGAGAAGATCACTATTATAATTTTCTATAGTGCGTAACAGTTCTATATTTTCTACTAAGCATGAATATGAATCATTTTTCAACATTTTACAGAAGCGACAAAAATGGGTTGCATTAAAGCTTTCAGTGAAACCTAAAGCTGAATTTAATCCGAGATTGTCACCCAAAACAAGACCTAAAGCAAAATAAATATGAAAAGAGCCTTCTGTCGTTTGTATTTCTAAACCTTTTTTTTGTAAATAATTTAATTCTTTAATAAGAATAGTAAAGATACTCGTATTTGAAAATTGACTGACTTCGATCAACTGAGTGAAAAAGAAGAGCTGTAAAAATATTTTGTAACTGAGAAACAAATTGAGGAGGCAGACATGGAATGGAATAAAAAACAGCTCCAAGCTTTTGAATTGAAGCATGAGATCCGAGTGGATTGCATACTTCGAGATCATCATAATAAACAAAAACTGTAGTAGTTGTACTAGACGGGTTTTAACTCAAACAATAGAATGGGGAGAGGGGGGAGGGGGAGGGGAAAAGGTAATTACCTGTCAGATAAATTTCAAATTTCTTTTGTTCTTATTATTCTTTATAACAATTAACGCTGTCATAAATTTCTTTTTTTTTTGTTTTTGTTTCTGTGTAACAATGACCTTGTCATAAATTTTCTTTTGTTTATTGTTTCTGTGTAACAAATGATCCTGTCATAATTTTTCTTCGTTTATTGTTCTTTATAACAAATTACCTTGTTATAAATTCCAAAGTTTCTTTTGTTTATTGTTTTTGTGTAACAAATGACCCTGTCATAAATTCCAAAATTCTTTTGTTTCCCTATAACAAATTACCCTGTCATAAATTCCAAAATTTTTTTGTTTCCCTATAACACATTACCCTGTCATAAATTTTCTTTTGTTTATTGTTCCCCTATAACAAATGACTGTCATGAATTTCAAAATTCTTTTGTTTATTGTTTTTCTAACAAATGAGAAACTTGTCTCAACATGTTTTCGAAAGTCCTTTGTGCTCACCACCATCACCGCCGCCGCTCAGGTAAAGAGACTTTTAAAGAGATTATTATTTTATATGTGTAATGCAATTTTTATCTGATTATTTATAATTTGAGTTAGATTACATATATTTATATGTACTCTAATTTAAATTATAAATAATTAAATAATAAAAATTACATTACGCATATTCCACCCAGTTACAGTTTGCTCTCTCTCCCGCTACACTAATCGTATAAGCAGCGCCCTTATCTTGACTGCTGAGCGAGCGCCGATATCAGGCTGCTAGATTTTATAAACATAAAAATATTTAAATAAATAAATAAATAAAATAAAATAAAATAAAATAACATGCGGATACTGTAATCTACGTTTAATATTATACCTGAAAAATTCTTTTCAAAAGTCACATGACTTTTCAATAGTCACGTGACTTTACAAATAAGTATATTGTTAACGCAAGGGCAGAGAATAACTAAAGTGCCTTGCCGTGCGTATGTGGACGCTCTTTATTTATAACAAAGACGTTTTGTCGTCCGTACAGAGAGGTGGTCGTCGGTAGACTGACTAAGAACAGCGCCGCCACCTAACATAACTTGCGGCCGGCGTGGCGCAACCCAAAACAAAAAAAGTGGTTCCTAGGGAATTCCCCTTAACATACTAAAAAGAGGCGCGCGATTCAACACGAGGCGCGCACATACCGCCCGCCTTGAAAGCTAATGCTTTCAATAACCGAACAATTATACGGAATCAAATGCACAAACAAAAGTTCAAAGTATAAACAAACCTTACATGCTACTAAATATTAAACAAACACACCTTAAATCTAATCTATGGGAAGAACGCAAAGTTTAGTAACGGGTCGCTTGTACAGTCCCTTAGCAGTGCGCACTAAAATCGTTCGAACGAGCTTATCGTCACCCGGATAGGTTTCCACGATACGGCCCAAAGCCCAAAGCAAAGGCGGCAGATTGTCTTCGCGTATTATAACGAGTCGTCCTATGGTAACAGGAACCTCAGCGGTATTCCACTTGCTCCGTTGTTGGCAGTGATGTAGGTATTCCTTTGTCCATAGTTTCCAGAAATGTTGGCGCAGCTGTTCAACGTGTTGCCATCTAATTAGTCTATTTACATTGGTATCCTTCAGATTCGGTTCTGGGTACGAAGTAATGGGACCTCCTATCAAGAAGTGCGCAGGGGTGAGTGCCGAAAGATCATGAGGATCTGCAAACAGCGGAACAAGCGGTCTGGAGTTAAGTATAGCTTCAATTTGTGTCAATAATGTTATAAATTCTTCGTATCGCAATGAAGCTTCACCGATAACACGTTTAATATGAAATTTTGTGGCCTTGACTGCGGCCTCCCAAAGCCCTCCCATATGGGGAGCCTTCGGCGGGATAAAATGCCATCTTATGCGCTTGCTGCTGGCAGCGTCCATTTCGTCTCGAATTGTCATCGTTTAGAATATCATACAGTTCATTAAGTTGGCGTTCCGCACCTACAAAATTCAGACCATTATCAGAATAAATGTCGCTCGGTCGACCTCTTCTGGAGATAAAGCGTTTGAGAGCGTTTAAAAAGGCATCGGTAGTAAGGTCGCCAACCAATTCTATGTGTCGCCTTTGTCGCAAAGCACACAAATATAGCTACAAAACATTTAATCAATCGCGAATTTTTACGTTGTCCTTCTTTGTAGAACAACGGACCAGTATAATCAACTCCGCATTTCTCAAATCACCTCGTAAAAATCGTAACGCGAGATTCCGGCAAGTCCCCCATTAAAGTGGTGGACGGTCTTGGAGCATTACGGAAACAAATTACGCATTTACTTATTACGTCGCGAACAACGCTACGACCTACGCACGGCCAAAAGTTCTGACGAATTGACGACAAAGTCATTTGAGCTCCAGCATGCAATAGTGTTCGTGCTTGTGTTCGTGCACTGTTAACAATCGAGTAAAGGCGTGACGGCCAGGTATCAAAATAGGATGTTTCGCATCATACGGCAAGTTTGTATGTCTTAAACGACCGCCAACCCTCAGAACGCCACTCGCATCCAGAAAGGGATTTAGTTTTAAGACTGAGTTCTTTTTGCTTACCATACCATAATTAAAGATATCATTAATTTCCTTTTTGAAGAATCTTCCTTGTAGAATTTTAACAAGAGTTAATTTCGTGTTTTCTAATTCATCATTGGAGCATGAAGGTATAGTCGTGACTGAATTGTCTGTTAGGAATTTACGCTCAACCTTTTTTTGCTTATGTTTGATAGCATTGATAAACCGTAAACAAAACGCGACGACATGTATAAGCTTTTCGTAACTCGAATATCTTCCAAAAATGTCAAATTTTGGCTCTACAGTGACAACACACGAGGCGTATGATTTGTTGGAAACCTTCGTATCTGGTACAACTTTTAAATCATCCACAATTGAGACAGGCCATTCGGAACCCTTGCTCCGTAACCAGGGGGGACCGTGCCACCAAATGTCTTGCAACGACAATACGTCAGGGTTGACGCCTCTCGAGAGTAAGTCTGCTGGGTTTTCTTTGCTGGGCACATGATTCCAAGATTCATTTGGTGTTAATGTTTGGATCTCACCGACCCGATTGGCCACGAAGGTTGTCTAATTTCGACTGGATCCCCTTAACCAATGGATTACGACACTGGAGTCCGTCCAATAATGTGTAGCGTCAATTTAAAGACTTAAGGATTTCTTCAGTTTATTCATTAATTGGGCGAGCAAAAGAGCACCGCAAAGCTCCAAACGAGGTATCGACAGGCTCTTGACGGAAGCCACCCGAGATTTAGAAGCTATTAAATGGACTTCGACCTTTTCGTTATCAGATAAAGATCGTAGGTATACGCAAGCCCCATACGCTTGTTGGCTGGCACCATACATACATACATGCATACATTCATACATGCATACATGCATACATGCATACATACATACATGCATACATACATACATACATACTATATTAATATATTAAGGAATTGAGAATTAAGATGCTTGACTCAACTACAGAAGAAATCAAACTATTTCCATATATAATAGCAATGTATATCGTCAGAAATCATTCTGATTAATATTTGTCCACTGCTGTTTATCTATTTCTTATACTTAGTTTTGTGTCGTATGCTATCACTTCCAAAAGAATTTTCATCCCTCGTTGTATTAACGCCAGCAGATTTGCCATGGTTGTAGAGATCGTAATAAATTTACAGAATTATTGGCCATTTTCGCGTGCTTGAAGTTTCTTTCTTTCAGCGTCATATCGTTCTTTAGCCCTTTTTAACCACTTTTGTATTGCTTTCTCCAGATGTATTTCAGTGTACGTCGAATTAGAATATGCCACACCTGCAGCTGTAATAAAAGTAATTTAATACTTGTATAGATTAATTTACTTATCTTTTCAATGAATTATTTTTTCATTAAAAAATGATATAAATATACATATTTGTTATTACAAAAATATTTTATAATTTAATATATTTTTACATATAAAACAGATGCACGCTTTGCGCGCTATTTAGTTTTACATTCTTTATTTTTTAAAAACAAATTGCAATAATCTTCTGTACGAATTATTATTTGCTAACTCCACAATGACAGCTGCTCACGAAGTGAATGCAACAAGAAAACCAATCAGCACAGAAGAGGCAACAATACTTCGATAGATGTAAATATCGATTTAACATGTCTTTTTTTAAAAGAAAAAGACTTTACATGCCTTTTTTTTAGAAAGGATAAATCATATAGTTACCTATTAACATATTTGTAATTCGAAGATTACAAAATTTTCTTTTAAGTTTAGCGCCCAACTAGCTGTATTGTTGTGCAAGCTCATTACTAACCAATCGGCACAAATTTCGTTTTATAAAATTGTAAGGAGATGAACCTCCTACTGCACATGCTTCTGTAACAAACTCATATATTATATTACAATATAATATTTAATTTTTATTTTGCGAAATATATAAAAAACGTGTATTTTACCGAACGTTTAAAATTTTCCTCATTTATTAAAAATTGTTCCACAGCTTCTTCAATATCTTCCACAGTTTTTAATGGCATATCAAAAAAAGTATAAATTGACCCTCCATTTTGCTGCTGGTTATTGTTCTCATTTTATTGTATCAGTAAATTACCTGTTATTATGGCATCTTTTATTTCTCTCAAATCGTCTGCCATCTGCCACAACTGAGTCTTAAAATAACTTTGCTGACGAATAATTTCTTTGAAATAATTAGCATTATCTATAGAAAAAGAATGTTCACTTTAAAATATTAAGTTTCGTCTATCTAATGAGGCCTTGTCTATAATAAAGATTTAAGCTTTAAGCCGTAAGGAATTGACCAATCACAATTGAGTATTCTTATAAAAATCTACTTTGATTGGTCAATTTCTTATAGATTAAAGCTTAAATCCTTCATTGCATGTAGGCTAGGGCTAATAATAATTTTTTTTCAATTCTTTAAAAAATACATACTATTATTATCTCGAGTGGATGAATGGGGGACGTCGTCCAAATGAGTATTACATATGTAATTGTCATTTAGCAAGTTACATGTCGATGTACTTGGTGTTGGTTTGGTTACTTTGAATCCATTTTTGCTTGCGTTTAAATTCTTAATATTAGTCGATTCGACAAAATCAATATTATATCTACAACTTTATATTATAATTAAAATATATGATTTTGTCTTTTATATAACAGGATACATGTAGTTACAATGGCTCAATAATATAATTTTATTTGAATAAAAGTAAAAAATCTGTATTAGAAAATTATTGTGTTTCAAAAATAAAAACATAATGTAAGTGTAACAATTAACAAATGACACTATATTCATGTATAATTCGTTTCTTTATTAATTGTTTAAAATAATTTTATGTAATAATGTTAAATAACAAAATTATTATTAAAAGGCGATTTTTGGCGATCGTATGGTACAAGTATCAAATCGTACCAAACTGTACTAGAACCAATAAGATATAAGTAAATTTATCTTATTGGTTCTGGTACAATTTGGTACCAAACAATCGCCTAAACAGGTAAAATGTATATTCTTAAAATAAGAAATGTATCATTCAAAAACGTATAAATAAATTGTAGTTTTTTAAAGAATATACGTACTTAGCACTTTCCATTAAAGAATGCGCAACGAGTATTCTATAAAAACATAAACTAGATGTCAATATTAATATATTTTTTATTTTTAGCGTGGAAGATTTAATCAATAAAATTTTATTTTCTTTTACGACTCGGCATCCCCTAAGGCCTAATGTGTAAGTTTAATATCATGACAGATAAAAAAGCAAAGAATTTTTATTATTATACATTTTCAACAGAATAAATTTATGAACTTAATGTCAGGTCAAAGAAAGAAAAAAAATTGAAAATTATATGAAAAATGTTAATATTTAAATAAAACATTAAGTAAACATGATTATCTCATTAAGTAAACATGATGAACTCTTTAAGCTATTCTGTATATAGAGCAAGCATTTCTTTTATATTAAACTTATCTAATAATTTTTCAAATTCTTTATTTTTTAGTATACTCATTTCACAGGAATTTAAATTAAACATTTTTTTAGACCAAAATAATAATCAGTATCTGTTATTTTTGGAGGAATTGGAAGAATGCTGTCAGACTCCTCAGATTCTTCACTAGTATAAATATCTTTAGCCTTAACCTTCTTTTTCAGAATTTCGTCCTCTGAGGAAATAATTTAAAATATAATTTAGTATATATTCTTTATAAAATACATTACATTATACATCAATAAACTTTAATATTTACACACTAATTTTAGAAAATAATTTTTGTTTATGGAACAAACCTTTCGTTTGTTTTCGTTTTGTAGGGGCGCTATTTTCCTAATCGCTATCATTCGTATCACTTGGAAACAATCGATTTTTAATCCTTTTTCTTTTTGTACCTGCCTCAATCTCTGAATTTAAATCGAATGTACATTCAGCTTTTTTTGTTTTCAATCTTGCCGTATTGTAATCATCTAAAATTATACAAATAAATGCTTACATTACAATGAACAATAGCAATATATATTACTTTTCAGTCCTAGAAAAATGACATTAAATAATAATATAAATATTTTTTTTAGTGAAATGCTACTAACCTGCTAATACGTGCTGTTCCGGAACGTAATAATGTCGTAAGATGGCCAACATGTATTTTGTTCTGTGTTTTTTCGAATTGCGGCAATAATCTGTTCATACTTAAATGGAGGCCAGTAGCATTTGTCGCGTTCTATCCAGCTTGATGGTACTGTTTCAACAGTATTATCTGCCGCAAACTGAACTATTGTCCATGACGGTTTTAGTTTCTCCATTTCTGACTAAACATAAAAGCAAAAACGCAATTTTCTTTCATAGATTCAATATTTCTACACGTGAAAATTATACGTTTTCAACGTTTTCAAAGCTGGACAGCATCTCATATATTATTATTTTAATTATTACATGCACACATTAATTTACATTCTAAATTATATTCCATTCATGAATGAACAATATGCAAAGAAAACTAATGTGATTATCATTATTATGCGTAAAAAGATATATTATATACATATAGAAAGAGATTATAAATATTGATATGTAATATTACTTAAGTACTTTACATGAGACAAATAGTACTAAAACAAATCAACAATATGGCCCTATTAGTAACTCAAATTACATTTTTCTTCTAATACAGAAAATAAGAGATTTATCTAAGATATATATATAATCAATGAACAGACAATTTTAAAGTAATAAAAAAGATTGAATGACGATAAACATAAAATAAATTAAAAGTAATATTAAATACAGGATTATTATTTTGTGTGTGTGTGTATATAATCTGTCTTAATATAATTATGTAGCGATATAATATTATAAATGTGTATTGAGATTATAAATTATTTAGAATAAATTAAAATTTTTTAGATGTTTTGATAATAAAAATATTATTGCTTTCTCTATACTATCTTGTCTTTATAATGATTTTATAAAAATTATAAAATAAACTAGACAGATTCCATGTATTACTCTTAATTTCGGGTAATTTAGCAAAAAATGTGTTTTGTTTTTTATAATTGTGCATGTAATAAAAGAAAAATAACATATCTATTTTTGTAATTTAATCTAACACATTTATTTGCAATTTGGTCCAAATTCCAAAAGTGTAAATTGCCGAGATCACAGATTTCATAAATGTCGAGTTTTGAAGATTTGCAGGGTTCGGTATAAAAATCTTTAAGCATCTTGTATTTTTTCCAATTACAATAGTATTTTCATTATTAGAAACAAAATTCTGGATAACTATAATACTTCCATCCAACAAACAACAACAATTATCAGGTTCTTTAATTGTTAATAAAAAATTTTTAAATACAGCTTTATTAAATTGTTTATAGTTGCGACAATGTAAAAGCGGACCATTAAAATGTGGATTTAAAAGTTGAGGTTTATTACATTGTTTTATGTTTAGATTAGGATTTATATAATTATTTTGTTCGCGTTTATCCGGCAAACAATTTGCTCCAATGGCTTTTCATTTTTTCGAATCATTTTCAATATCGTTTGCATATAGTTTTCAAACGGGAAAGCGCTGAATTCTTGCAGTGATCCGAACCTTTTCACATCATCACAAAGATGTAATAAATGATGTGTATTATGCGATGCATTTTCTTTACCGTATAGACTAATAAATGTTTCAACATAATATCTTAATAATAATTTTGCATAATTTAAATACACTGCAATATGCTTTGAACTGCATAAAATGGTAATAGCTGCGTGAAAAGTTAAAAAAATTAAATATTTATCATAATTTAGTACAGATTTTAATACAACCGGCCCTGTATATAATAAAAATGTCCTAAATTCGGTAGCTTTCTACCTTTTACTTTCTAATAATGATCTTGGTTTTCTATTAAAATCACATGGTATATTATATTTTTGCTGTTGTAATAATGTTGATATTATAGATATTTGCTGCGATGATAATTTAGCACGAGGTTTTCCTTGACACCATAAAGAGATAACTTTTTTAACTTCTCCCAAGAAAAGTAAATGCATTGGATCTGATGGGAAATCATACACCATATCAATTGGTTTGTTCTTTTTCGCTGCACTGCTGCACTGATGCAACAAGTTAGAATGAGAAAAAATATATTTGTCTCACTTTAACTTATTGCACCAGTGCATCAGTACAGCTAAAAAGAACAGGCCAAATATTTGGAATCAATTCTAATATCGATGTACTCATATGATAATCTGGTTGTGATTTTAATCTGAATTTTTTGTCTGTTCTTACAATGAAACTTTCTAAGTATGGAAAGCACACTCTATTAAAATGATATTCGCCTTTAGCTTCACATTTTGTACACGAGTAATAACCTGAATGATCTTTTGTAAATTTTATAAAAGACTGAGCTGGTACATCACAAATAAAACCTTTGATTTTAAACGGATAAATTATTCCATTAACTATTATACCATGGAAAGATTGCAAAAATCTATTAGCATCTGCAGGCTTTTCGTACCCATGATAAATCCCAATAATGCCAACATTGTTGTAACTGTTAACCAAACTGCATAAAATAGGATAGACTTGACTCCCTGAACTTTTAGACAAAGGCAAGCCATCGATATTTATAGTAATTTCGATTATCTGCAAATTTTGAAAAGAATACTGCGATCCTTTTGCAAGTTTCTCCGCGCAATAGTTTATTCCAAAATATAGTGTCCTGGTTTAACATTATCTGCATATACTTTTCTCATAGTGCTTAATAAAGTACGAGCATCTCGAGGAAGTTCTGGATATTCAGGTTTTATATATGCCATCAATTCATTTAATGCAATATGAGTTATTTGATTTCTAACAGCCCACATCCTTGCAATTTTGATGTAATACTTATATCATTATTCTCACAATGTTCAATATTAATTAAAAAATTGCAATTAACTGCATTATCATTGTTAATGTAACTATTATTATCATCTGCATTATTTTCGTTATCAAAGGCCCTTTCTTTATTTAAATAAATCATGTTTATATGTTCATCTTTTTTACTGCTTGATACATCATTATTACTATAAATCATGTTTACGTGTTTATCTCTTTCACTACTTGATATATCATTATTAGTATTTGAAACTAAAGATGTGTTAATAGTTAATAAAGATAAATCATGAATAGATTCCAAAGTATTAATAGATGTATCAGCTATCTTTTTTGCACGTTTATAATATTTTCTACTTACTTTAGGCATTGCTTACTTTAAGAATTTCCAATGTTTCAAAAGATCCAGAATTAATTGATTGATCGTAAAATCCTGAGTGTTTACTTTGGAAAATATTATCGGCAAACAATGTCGCAGATAATATAGAAAGTGAATTGTACAATCTGCGTTGTAATTAAAATAATATCCATAAAATAAAGATATAACCTAAAATATAATGCATATTAATTAGTATCTATCCTTCCTTACTCAGCCTTAATCAAAGCCATCATCCACATATGTACAATTTTAATAAAGTCTATATACTTACCGTTTTATTGCGATAAATACGTATGGAAAACGTTTTCAAAAAACACGAAATAAAAGTAGAGCACGTACGAGATCACAAGGCATCAATTGCCGGTTTCACGACTTTCAGGCGACCAGGCCAGACCAGACGACACAGCGAAAAGAAGTTGACAGAAGTAAACAGAAATAAAAAGACATTTAAATAAAAAGAAACTCCAAAGCTGTACGCTGATAGCGCGCTTCGCGACTGACGCCTAATGGCTCTCGCACACTAGACGCGATAAGCGACGAGCGATGAGCGATAATGGCTTTTGCAGACCAGCAGCGCGATCTCTGTCGCGCGCGATGTCCAATGAGCGACCGCCTTTCCGCTCTTCTTTGTGCCCCCATTGGATACATTTGTAGAAATGATAAAAATTAAGGACAGACACGAATGACTCATTATGTATGACAATGTATAAGGGTCAATCATCGTGTGTACTGAGATAATAATTAAGACTGTTTTAATAATTAAAAATCGACAATATGATCCTGCGGACCCAAGACCTATGGATATTCTATGGACGTCCAAATATTGACCATTGATGGATGTCCAAAATCGGACATACGATGAACATCCATTTCATGTCCACGGACGTGCGGACGTAAAATAGACACAAAATGAACGTCCATAGGATGTCCTGTGCTGTCTGGGTTCTAAGAGATGGCAGTGCAATTTGTTGATAAAATATACCGGCCGGCACCGTTTGAGGTTAGTTAGGTTAAATCATTATGCATGTGAATTACGTGTGTAAATAAATTTTTGCAGTGATTGTGTTACATGTAATTGGTGCTTGTGATTTAGTGACAAAATTGATATAATAATTAGACATCTCTCTTGACGCAAAATATCCTGTTGAAAGGATGGATCTAAACTGTCTAAAGGTTTGTTTTATATATAATAAATTAAACACGAAGAAAATTGTTTTGATAATTGCAAATTACGTATTTTAAAATAAATTGCATTGAGCAATATGTAATTACATTTACTGCATAAAATATAATATTGCAAACGTTTTTTATTTTAAGTTATCTTCAATGCGAAATTAAATTATCATCTCGTATAAGTTTAAAATTGTAATACTAATTAGAAAAAGGTGGAGATATGCATTTAACAAATAATTATGAAAAAGCATTAATCCACATTTCTTATACAGGTTTACATCAGAATAACTAGCTGAAGTATAATTTTAATTAACATCCCTAGTAGTAGCAATTTCTTTCAAGACTGCTGTAAATTTTACAGCAGATCTTGGGAGATTCTGCCAGCAGAACGTTATGATCTGTTTCCTCATTTTGTTCAAGATCTGTACAACTTTTCTGCTTAGAAAGAGTGTGCGACGTTGCTTTCCCCCGGGAACCGCCAGGTCCGAGGGAGCTACGCCCAATTAAACGGTAATCTTTATAGACGGTAACGAGTAACGCTTTCTCAGTTAGAATCGGTAGTTTACGAGAACGGTATCTTCAATAATCCTCGAGAATGCTCTCGATACGGTATCGGTAACTTGCATACGGTATCTCCCAATATATCGATTGAGATTGCTCTCGAAGCGATAACGGTAATTTGCATACGGTATCCCCCAATAGATCGATCGAGATTGCTCTCGATACGATAGCGGTAACTTGTATACGGTATCCCCCAAATATATCGGGCGAGATTGCTCTCGACACGATAGCGGTAACTTGCAGAAACGGTAACTTCCCAATACTCTAAATTTTTGGGCGCCAGGCGCGACTTCTCGCGCCACACAATAATTAGCGATAATGCGGTAACCAACTAGAAAGCGTTACAAGTGCCGGTAGCTCTTTACTCTAGACGGTAGAGTGGCGTGATTCTTAAAGTGTGGAGATGTCGGACCGAGGCAGATCGTAGAAAAATTCGATACTCAACTTGTTAAACAATTAAAGAGTCATATTATATTTCGGTAGTGATAGTGAAACGGTAACAATGAAACAATGAGCTTTACTCAAAGTGTCTACACACAATTAATCCACGGATATAACTTTGATAGAGACAGAAACGAATTAGAGATACAAAGATGCGGAAACTATAAAATTGATAATGCGAGGCGGGAGGCCGACGAGGCTCTCCGCTCGAACAGAGACAAAATTAATAATTGCGGAAACAATTCGCGGTAACAATGGATTCTAATATAACTATGACTGTCGGTACCGGCGTAGTCCGAGAAGGACGCACTCACGTTATCAAATATTCGGGGCCGGTCGGTCCAAGCCCTCGTGCGGCCACAAAACTCTACTCTTTGCTTCGAGTTATTTTACACTAAAACAATAGCACCAACGGTATCGGATTTCGGATGACCGATATCACAATTAAAAACGGTATCCGGTATCCGGTCCCGCACGAGGGTTGACCGCCTTATCCGAACCTTACGTATCGATGGCTGCCGAGTGATGGCCTTACAAAGTGAACGGTGTCCTGGTCTCCGAAGTCCGGTAGCGGTAACTATGGCGGTAACTTGGGGCTCGTCCTAGCCGAAACGCACGCTGATACGGCTTGCCGAACAGTGAGGAGCCCCGGTCCCGCGCCGGCCAGCTCGAGCCGCCACGCATGCGCGTGCTTCGATTTTCGGTCGATCCGCACGCCTCGATCCCATGCTGCGCCGCATCGCCTCTCCAAATGCCTCGTGATCCGCGCGTGACGACTTCTGCCGATGAGAGCGCTTTGGCTCTGCCATTTTCGGCTGGCCATGCCGTGACCGAACCGATCTTGGTGGCGGGCGGTTGACATTTTGACGGTCGCTCCCCCGGTCTGCAGCCCGGTGGCGTGCCCTCGGCGTGATTCCTCCTAAGAATCTTTTATGTCGCCGGTATCCTTGCTGCCACGGTATCCTTGCGGCAACGGTATCCTTGCGACTCAGGGCGGTAACAAGCAGCGGGGCCCGACGCACGGCTAGGCGGGAAAGCTCTTGGCGGGGCACCTCGCCTACTGTCGATTGCTCGCGATACTATTCCCCCGACGGCTGCTCCTCCTCCGTTCTTTGTACAATAAAAAATGAGCCCTCACTCGGCACCTTAAATCCTAAATATCCTAATACGGACCACGAAAACTAGAAGAAGAAAATAATTAAAACAAAGTCGCGTCCCCCCTCGGCTCGGCGAGGAGGAGTCCCAAACCGACCCCCTCGGTTGGACTTATGCCCTTGTGACGAGCGCGACCGGACGCGCACGTCACAAGTGTCAGTCTGCTGACAGACTGTTGGCAGACGGTTGACAGTTATGAAAAGAATATGCTTCAAGATTGTTCAATTTCTTTGCAGTAAATATCTGCAAACAGTTCATTGTGCATGTACAGTGCACGAATCTTACAGCAGACTGTTAACATAAACTGCCAGCAGAGCGATTGGTAATAATTTTTAAATATCTGATTAAATTCTGCTGCAATTACTGCATGCAGATTCTGCTTCGCAGAAAATGCTACTAGGGATAATCTTAATTTTACATGTCAACATATATTATATCTACGTAACATAAATTTTTGGTACATTTCCAACTATGATGCACTTTGATTTAATACACTGTACCAATATTGATTTTTTTTTCAATAATCTTGACATTTATTATTTAAAACCTTTGAACACAAATATGTTTTCATGTCCTGACAAAGTCTTCCATTCTTACTGTTACTTCTATTTGGACAGTATATTTGATTTTCATAATTACAAGTATTTTAATCATACATGATCATTTTTACATGACTATATAGTAATTCATATAATGTTATACATGTATTGAAAGGAAACTATATAAGGTTGGAATGTTTGCGGCATTATATTTTATGTAATTGCATATCGCTCAATACAATTTTTTTGTACTTTTAGTCATTAAAATTAACTGACATCTAGAAATGTAAAAATCTTGGTAAAAAAATATATAAATCAATATTTTTCATATTTAAAATAATACTTTAAATCAGAAGACCTTAGAAATTTTTAAATATTTAAAAAATATCTTACATAATGAAAAATTATATTTGTTAAAAAATGACATTGAAATGAATAACCGTTATTGTATACATTTTTTATATAAGTTTTAAAAGATTGATAACAATCTAGCACCGTGTGCAATAATTTCTAAAGAAAACATTTTTAAAGAAAATTTCTAAAGAAAACAATTATTTTATTATAAATATATCTTTTTACATTCGTGCCACTTTTACATCTTTTTACATTTTTGCCATTGTTGTTGAGTAAAGAATATTAATGTAATGTCAACTATTTATTTTATCTTTCATTTCTTTCATTAATTATGTTGTTCCTTTTTTGATTACAGATGCAAAAATTGACACATTGACCGTGTTCAAACTGGACAAAGTCTACTAGTCGTATAGCTGAGTGATTGAGTGTGATTGATTAGATCTATAAGTAATAATCAATTTGCATGTTCAATCCCTCAGCAAGCAGGCTAGCTATTGTATCTGGTTGAACATACTAATTGTACAATGATGGAATCGTTCTGTACGGCAATATAATCGTTTGTGGCCAATTTATTTCGAAGGTTTTACTATAAACCGTACCTGTCATCATGAGAGGATCACAGGTAGCAAAGTACAAATTATGATACGCGACCAAGTATTGTATAATGGTTTGATTCACTTTATACTCTAAACATAGTTTTTATTTTTTTGTATGATTATGAATTATTTTTTAAAATATATTATTGAGAGTTATATTTGGAAATTATTGTGCATCGCTGCGCATTTGACTGTTATTAGTTCTTCGCTATCTAATTAATATTTTACATTAAAAAAACCTTTATTTCCTGGAAGATTCTATGTAGTGTCAAAATGTAATAATTGTTAATAATAAATTTTAACAAAATGCTAAAAGCGTTTCTCGTGAGCTGACTAGTTTAAAAAATTGCCACCGATCGAACTGGCCTTACCGAAAGTCCTCGCTCGCATCATTTTGCTCTCACATTCTGCGTGTCGGATATATTTTATATAAATAAAACATTTTTTATGCAAAATATTTTTATTTAAATATAATTATAGTTATTTTTCTTAGTCAAAATCAATCATTACCTAGTTGCTCGAGTACTTTATTTTGTTACCGATGTTCAGTTCTCGCGGAATATCTCAAGGGGGGAGGGAGTGGAGAAGCAGGAGTAATCTGAAGTCCGCAAACGAATATAGAAAACCACTCCCGGAGTTTCTCTTTCGACATGGGGAACAACGTTTTCCTGCGAAGTAGTTTTTTTACTGCCGCTGAATGCGTGGAAATTTATATCTAGCGTACGAGAGCTGTCGTCTTAATGTATAATGGGATTTTCTACATCCTTCCGGACTATTACGCTATAAATGACTTGTAAAGATTTCCGATAAGAAAAACTCCTCCATAGCAAATAGCGATAAACACGCCGTGGATCTAACTTCGGAAATAGCGATGGAACACGATTTTGTATTATGCCATGTGAAACTTAAAGAAAAATAATTAAAAAATAAACAGCTGGAAGAAACGTTTTGCACTATACTTAAATGGATTCATCAAGTTTGGCAATGTAGCGCGATAAACAGCCTGGCATGCGTGATATTCAGTGAGCAAAATAATATCGTAAACGGTTCTTCTTTCTTGAATATCAAGACGGAGGACATCGTTATACGAACTTAGAAAAAAGTATTGAAACCGTTGAATCATCTTGAGAATTATGTATATGAAATAAAATAATTTTTTAAACATCGGATACAGTAGTATTGAAAAAACCTATCTGGCTATATATCAGTTTAGATTTATAACACTAAATAACTTTATAACGCTAAATAACTTTTGTTAATAAAAATATATTTTATAATTTTCATTTATTTATACATGTTTAGAACGCATCTCTTACATCTAAATTATAATGAGATTATAACGAGATTATAATATGGAATTAAAATGAGATAAAAAATATATGGAATTGTGAGATAAAAAATATGGTTCATCAAAACATTTAACATTATTATTCACTTTGTTTATTTCAAAATACAAAATTGTTGGTATACAAAAATATTGTTGGCCCCAAATAGAACACAAAAATAAATGAAAATAAAATTATAAAATAAAATTAGTAACAAATAAAGTTTTTATGCTTATTATGGCTATTATGGATATATCTGAGGAACGAAATGAACGAAAAGAACAAAATTGCTCCTGATCACTCGCGGCGGATATGTTGAATTATGACGTCAGAGGCGAGAAATGACACGTTGAAAACTCTTGCGTGCTATTTTCAAATAAAAAAAAGATGTCTGGAAAACAATACTTTAGATCGGTTTAGCACACTTATAAAATTGTTTAAAAACTATCATTTTTCAACATTTAATAAACAGCCGTAAAATCTGAATATAATACGCATCCTAGTTATGACTAGGGTTGTGCACGCGCGGCGTCACGCGCTAGAATTTACTATTAATCAGAATTCGTATTACGTTTATATTTTACGGCTGTTTGTTACTATCAAGGAAAAGGGTAGTCTTTGAACAAATCGGAGACAACGGTGCTCCGATAAATCCGCGAGCTCGTGGCTTCACTCAGTACGCCGGAAAATACTACGATAATTACGCGACTTCCCCGCGGCTCGCCCAATCCGCGAAATCAGTGGCTTTACAATAGTGTGACGCTCGTCTCACCACGTCGTCTCTCTCTCGTTCGCCTCCTCCGGATCGGGATGATTTAGGCTCCTGCGTCCTCTCTTACAGCTCTCGGCTCGGGATTCCGGAACGCACGCACAATATATTTTACTAAGTCCGCAGCACGAGTGAGGAATCCTGGATCTCGCGGGAGCCGCTCGGCGGCGCGCCCCACCTT
Organism: Monomorium pharaonis; assembly: GCF_013373865.1. Lineage (NCBI taxonomy): Eukaryota > Metazoa > Arthropoda > Insecta > Hymenoptera > Formicidae > Monomorium > Monomorium pharaonis. The sequence goes on along the minus strand of NC_050473.1, from coordinate 22,839,825 downwards.
GCCCCCGGCACTCCGGGCCCTTATTGGCTGATTTCGCGAAAATCGATTTTCGCGCAGAGCGCGGTGCCCACGCTGTCGCCGGCTGATCGATCCAAACCCGGCGGTCGATAGTTAGGGGCCCCGGGCACGAGAATCCTGGCGCCTCCTTCCGCGGCCGTCTCTTCCCTCCTTGCCAGGCGCATCCCCCGCCATCAGGGCGTTATTTCCTCCTCGACGGGGCGTTGGTGGATCATTAGCTGTCGTGATCCTTTCGCCGGACTTCCTGTGGTATCGGGTCTGCAGTCGCCCCGTCGGGATGCCGGCTTTGCGCCGTCGCTGGCTCCTGAAAGCGTGATTCGGCGGCAGTATCGAAATTCTTAAATGGCACAAACGGTAGACAAGATAAGAGCGGCATTACCTGCGGACCCCCGCTTAGAAAGGGTCTTCTTTGACTCCCTCGATGTCCATTCCTCTGCAATCTCCGGGAAGGTTCTCCGTCGAGACGAGACGTCCGAAAATTATAACGAGATCTTCAGAGCCACCGATCTCCGCCGCACCCGCGGTACAGCGCTCGCCAAAATCTTAACAATTAATTGAACGGACAACACGTGGGACGTCACACACACAAAAGTACAAGATAATACGCTTTTGCGTCCGCTCCCGAGCGGGAGGACGCAGGGCCCGCGTGATGCTAATGCATAAAGGCCCTCAGGGCCTTGTGACGGACAGCAACCTGCGGCTGTCACGTCACAATATATATATAATCAATATTATATATATACATTTTATATAATAGGGTAGAGTAATTTTTTTTTAAATCGCTTCATTACTGTTGTTCATGTATTTTCATAAATCCATAAAAAATAATTTTGCATAAAAAATTTTTTTGACAAGCGGAAATTTTAAAATGAATATTTATCTTTAATAAAAAAAATTGAAGAAATCGAAAGTCGCTTGAGCACGCTAATGCTTCATCTATTCTTATTTCTCATTGTTTACACAACATAATACAAATTTTTTTCACTGGCAATTCACGCTTTTTTTAAATGTTGTTAAATATTAAAGAGATTGTTTATATTGTTTATATATATATATATATATACATCAAAAACAGATTTTTTACAATATGTCATAATTATTTTTAAGAAACAATTATTATAAACTACAATAAACCGATCGTTAATTGAAATTAAAAAAAAAATTTTTTTTTCAATTTATTTGGAATCGGAGGGAATAAAAAATCGGTTACCTCTAATATATATAAAGAATTATATGATTGTAATAAATAATTCGGAAGATATTTTTAAAAATTTATAACTGGAAAAGTACAGAGCATTCGACAAAACGTCAAGATACGTATATTTATAGTTTGGTTTCCAAAATCGCCAAAGAAATTGGCGTCCCCATACCCGATATACTAGTTGTGATATCTTCTTGTCATTAAAGGAACCTTGTATTGAAATATCTTCATTTGCCAAATAAATCAGAATATAATTAGTTTATTTTTAATCTTTTCAATTAATTTATATTTATTGACTATATATTTTCTTCTTTGGGGCTGTCCATATATTACGTAAGTATACTTGGAGAAGGGAGAGGGTCAGACAAATTCTGGCAAATGCCTACATGGAGGGAGGGGGGTCGTACATATACACTGAGCAACAAAATTAACGCAACAAAAATTTTTACCAAAATTTCACTCAACTTCAAATAATCGTAACTTCGCGAAAACTTATCGTATTGGAAAGTTCTTTTTTTTATTTTAAAGCTTGAAGTCTCTATTTTAAAGAACATTTGTCAGATTTTGATCCTCTCCTTTTCCCTTTTTGGCATCTCTTCAAAAGTAAGAACGTGTTTTGTCTTTAAAATTTTTTATACTTTGACGCGCTCCATGGGGTGCAGTGAATTTTTCTTCAAGCTTTAAAATGAAAAAAAGAACTTTCGAATAGGATCAGTTTTCGCGAAGTTACGATTATTTAAATTTGAGTGAAATTTTGGTAAAAATTTTTGCGTTAATTTTGTTGCTTAGTGTACTTACGTTAGATTTTTTATGTCTGCTGCTGATGAAAAACGATGAACAATATTTGCAAATAGTTTTTCATAAAGTACAGAAATTATTTATAATAAGTAAAATAAGAAGTTCTATTAGTTTTGCCAATATTGTATTCATATTATTGCATTTATATTATTTTCTCACAATATTTGTATTGAAAAAGTCAAAAGTGAAAGTCGACTAATAGTCGACTTATAATTGATTTATAATCGACTTAAAAAGTCAACTTTTAAGTCAATTGGGAAAATTCAACTATAAGTCGACAGTCATCCGTGTCGTATGGGGATAGATTAATTTTTTTTTCTACTTTCAATTATTCAAAGAACTATACAATTGCGTTGAAAACCAAAATCAAAACGCCAAACAAATTGTTAATAATATCAGCAAATAAAATATTTTCAGACTTTATATCGAGCAAACGGAAAAATCTTACGTAATTAGGGTGGGGGTCTCAGAAGTTCTGACATTTGCTGACATGGGGGAGGGGGAAAAACTAACCAAAAACTTGCTTATGTAATATATGGATGACCTCTTTGTGCATATATCAAACATTATTTTATATTAGATACGGGACACCCTATATATATATAGGGCTCTAAAATTATATATATATATATATAATATATATATAATTTATATATATAATATATATAATATATATATATATATATATATATATATATATATATATATATATACATATATAATATATGTATATACATATATTATAACCAGCATGTTTAAAAAAAATTCTGTAAATGGAAAAATAGAAATCAAGTACTCGATACAAGTTGTAGCTTGTAAAATTTGAAAAAAAACCTTACTTATAAAATAAACTTATTATAATAAACACAAAAAATTTTTATGCCAACATTTACCCCAAAATCGATTTTGAATGTCACTTCAGTATGTCTATTATAAACAATATATATTGAAATATTGAATGTTTATACCTACTGACATATGTATATTAACTAAATATAGAAAACTAATTGAATATACGTATACGAGTATGTGCATGTCACATTAAAAAAATTTGTCTTATATATATATATATATATATATATATATATGTATATATATATATATATATATAAATTAATCAATTTAATTTATAAAATGTATTACAATAATTTATATATAAAAATAATTACAGTAATTGTAAAAAATGTAAAACAACAGTAGTATATATACAGTGCGATAGATACGTTGTGCTTGTCATCGCGTCTTATAGATAATATTATTGTAGTCATTTCTCGGTCAAAACAAATCTTGATGTATAATATCATTATTAAAAATTAAATATTTTCAGTTTTACATAATTGCATGCTAATACGGGGTGTCAGACTTGAAACGCAATAGAATAAAGCTAGTATTATAATATTTTAAAAACTTTGAAATAATTCATCTTTTTCACGCGATCGTGAGACTGGGAATTGCATCCTCAGCTGGCCAGCAAGGATCGTAAGGATGGATCCAGAAACAAGGAATTACTTCTCGATTAATCTGATTACAATATAGATATATATTTGCCGTAGTGAATACAATATATAATATATAGTGTCGATTACATTTTGCGTTGATTTGCGTACGTGGGGTTTGTTTAAAACGCCGAAACGTTTGGTTGCCGCGCGACGCGAGATTCGTCGCCGGTCGTCGATCGCGCCGGGGCTGTGATGCGATTTCCCGGGCACGCTCACGCACACATCGGACTCCGTCTATCCGTGAGGCACGCGCGCTCGGCTGCGATCAGCTCATGCCGATCGCACGTGCCTCACGGATAGACGAAGTCCAATGTGTGCGTGAGCGTGCCCGAGCTTGAAGTCGCATTACAGCGCCGGGGTGCGTGGAGGGGAGTGCTGATTTGCGAGATTGTGCGAGCTTCTTGTTACTAGCCGCGTGGACACAAGAACGAAAAGATGCCACGAGAGACACGTAAAGGTAAGTAAAAGTCGTTACGTATATTTGTTATAATAGTAATTTTTATATTAATATTAAAATCAAATAGAGTAAAAAAGGCTAATCAACAATTAATTTGTATTTTTATTGCAGTGAAAAGTTTAGGCAGCAGTAAGACGACAGCGACAGCGACGCCGAAACCAACGATAGTTATGTCGACGGCGCCAGTAACGACAGAGGAACGACGGCGACGATGTCGACGGCGACGATGTCGACGACGCCGACGACGCCGGCAACGACGAGTGAAGCGACGGCGATGACGACGATGTCGACGATGACGACGATGTCGACGATGACGACGATGTCGACGATGACGACGATGTCGACGATGACGACGATGTCGACGATGACGACGATGTCAAGGCCAATAATGATAGATGCAGCGACCGAAACAGCACCACTGTGTGTGCCTCGAATGATTTCGAGGCACACACAGTGCCCACAGTGGCACGGTTTACAAGGCGAGATAAGCAAAGTAAGTATAAATATTTAGGATTCGAACGTTCACGCCGGCTGAAAAGAAATAACCAGCGTGGCGCGGTCGACTCTCTCGAGTGTAGCGCAGCGATTCTCCGCTTGTGCACGGGCTTCGTGGACGAACGGCCAGACCCTAAAATAATATTTATATATATAGGATGTCCCGTATTTAATATAAAATGTTTGATATATGCACAAAGGGCATCCATATATTACGTAAGCAAGTTTTTATTTATTTTTCCCCCCTCCCCCATATCAGCAAATGTCAAAACTTCTGAGACCCCCATCCTAATTACGTAAGATTTTTCCATTTGCTTGATATAAAGTCTAAAAATATTTTATTTGCTGATATTAACAATTTGTTTGATAATGTTCTGACTTTAGTTTTCAACGCAATTGTATAATACAAAACAGATATTTTCAGAAATATAACTAGAAAAGTACAGAGCATTCAACAAAACGTCAAGATGCGTATATTTTTTGTTTAGTATCTATAATTAGCATCCCGATTCCCAATACGCTAAATGCGATGTCTTCCTATAAATAAAAAAATTCTTGTATAAGATATCTTTATTTGCAAACCAATTCAAAATAAATAGCTAGTTTGTTTTCAATTCTTTCAATTAGTATGTGTTTATTGACTATATATTCTTATATGTGTACATATCAAGCATAATTTTTTAATTATCAATAAAATAATTATAGATATCTTTATATAAAATATATATTATATAGATCTAGTAATACATATATAATCTTACTTTCAGAAATTAAAACAAACGCATCGCGACGTGCAAAAGCAACGTCGAAAAAATAAATGGCACGCAGCCACAAGATATACACCGGCGCCAGCCGCGCCGGTGGGATATGCGTCGGCATCAGGCTCATCCGCGGGATACGCACCGGCGCCAGCCGCACCACCGGCAGGATACGTACCGGCGCCAGCCGCACCACCGGCAGGATATGTATCGGCGCCAGCCGCACCACCGGCAGGATACGTATCGGCGCCAGCCGCACCACCGGCAGGATACGTACCGGCGCCAGCCGCACCACCGGCAGGATACGTACCGGCGCCAGCCGCACCACCGGCAGGATACGTACCAGCGCCAGCCGCACCACCGGCAGGATACGTACCAGCGCCAGCCGCACCACCGGCAGGATACGTACCGGCGCCAGCCGCGCCACCGGCAGGATACGTACCGGCGCCTGTCACGCCATCGGCAGGATACGTACCGGCGCCAGCCGCGCCACCGGCAGGATACGTACCGGCGCCAGCCGCTGCACCGGCAGGATACGTACTGGCGCCAGCCACTGCACCGGCAGGATACGTACCGGCGCCAGCCACTGCACCGGCAGGATACGTACCGGCGCCAACCACTGCACCGGCAGGATACGTACCGGCGCCAGCCGCGCCACCGTCAGGATACGTACCGGCGCCAGCGGTTTTATCCAAAATAAAAAGCGTTCGAAAGCTCCTGATCATTCGCTGCGGTATGCTGAATCGTGACGTTAGAGGCGAGCAATGACACACTGAGAATTCTTGCGTGTTATTTCCAAATAGATATTTGGATGAAACAACACTTCAGATCGCTTTATCACACTTATAAAATTGTTCGAAGACTACCCTTTTCCTTGATAGTAATAAACAGCCGTAAAATATAAACGTAATACGAATTCTAATTACGTAAATTCTATTACATTCACATTTTACATCTGTTTATTAACTATTGGAAAATAATAGTTTTTAAACAATTTTATAAGTGTGCTAAAGCGATGTAAAGTATTGTTTCATCCAGACATCTTTTATTTGGAAATAGCACGCAAGAGTTCTCAACGTGTCATTTCTCGCCTCTGACATCATAATTCAACATGGCCGCGAGTGATCAGGAGCAATTTTGTTATTTTCGTTCTTGTTCCCCAGATAGAACAGAATCATATAATAACCATAACTTTATTTGTCACTAATTTTATTTTATAATTTTATTTTTCATTTATTTTATTTTTTTATTTGTTTTACAATATGATTATCATGATTTCTGTGTTCTATCTGGGACCAACAATATTCAACATGACCGCCGCGAGTAATGAGGAGCAATTTTATTATTTTCGTTCTTGTTCCCCAGATAAAACACAGAATCATATAATAACCATAACTTTATTTGTCACTAATTTTATTTTATAATTTTATTTTTCATTTATTTTATTTTTTTATTTGTTTTACAATATGATTATCATGATTTCTGTGTTCTATCTGGGACCAACAATATTCAACATGACCGCCGCGAGTGATAAAAAGCAATTTTGTTTTTTTCGTTCTTGTTCCCCAGATAGAACACAGAATCATATAATAACCATAACTTTATTTGTCACTAATTTTATTTTATAATTTTATTTTTCATTTATTTTATTTTTTTATTTGTTTTACAATATGATTATCATGATTTGTGTTCTATCTGGGACCAACAATATTTTTGGTGGCGAAATAAAAGTGATAAGTTTAATATACCATTATATATATATTTTTTTTTATTATCCTACTATAATCCTACTATAAATTATAACTATATAATTAACTTAGATGTAAGAATATATGTATATAATGTAGAAGTAAAAATTATAAAATATATTTCTATTAACAAAAGTTATTTAGCGTGTTATAAATCTAAACCGATACATAGCCAGATAGATTCCTTTGATACTACTGTATCCCATATTTAAAAAAATTATTTTATTTTATATAAATAATTATCATCAACATTTTTACACTACATATAGAATCTTTTATACAGGAACTAAAGATTTTTTAAATGTAAAATATTAATTAGATAAAACCAATAACAGTCAAATGCGCGGCAGTGCACAATAATTTCCAAATATAATTCAATAATATATTTAAAAAAATATATCATAATCATACAAAAAAATAAAAACTATGTTTAGAGTATAAAGTTAATCAAACAAAAAAATAAAAACTATGTTTAGGGTATAAAGTTAATTAAACCATTATACCATGCTTGGTCGCATATCATAATTTGTACTTTGCTACCTGTGATCCTCTCATGATGACAGGTACGGTTTATAGTAAAACCTTCGAAATAAATTGGCCACAAACGATTATATTGCCGTACAGAACGATTCCATCATTGTACAATTAGTATGTTCAACCAGATACAATAGCTAGCCTGCTTGCTGAGGGATTGAACATGCATAATTGATTATTACTTGTAGATCTAATCAATCACGACGCTAAATCTAGTAGACAGAGTTGGCAGACGAACGCCGCGGCCCAGAGACGAATACTAGGGTAGGGCCCCAAAAAAAAAATTTATTATATGATATAATTATAGCTTTCAAATTGTATAAAGACATAAACCTAGTATCATTGAGTGATTTTTCAAATAAATTTCAGGCAAACGAAGTTATTAAAAAATCTTTACAAATGTTTATAACTATTTATTAAATAATAATCGCAGCAGCTTCCACATGCATTTGATTGAAAGAACAAAACTGCAGAAATATTGTTAGTAAGGGATTGTTAAATTAATTTTTTAAAATTGTTTAATAATAGCGTTCCCTCGCGATTCAAATGCCGATGCACGAGGAACCTTACTAATAATATTTATACACAGTTTCGTTCTTTTAATCAAATGCGTGTGGAAGCTGCTGCGATTTATATTCTGAAAACTGTAATAAACAATTTTAAAAAATTGTTTAATAATAGCGTTCCCTCGCGGTTCCAATGCCGATGCACAAGGAACCTTACTAATAATATTTATACACAGTTTCGTTCTTTTAATCAAATGCGTGTGGAAGCTGCTGCGATTTATATTTTGAAAATGGTAATAAACAATTTTAAAAAATTGTTTAACAATAGCGTTCCCTCGCGATTCAAATGCCGATGCACGAGGTACCTTACTAACAATATTTCTACAAAGTTTCGTTCTTTTAATCAAATAAGTGTGAAAGCTGCTGCGATTTATATTCTGAAAGTGGTAAGAAACAATTTTTTAAAATTGTTTAACAATAGCGTTCTCTCGCGGTTCAAATGCCGATGCACGAGGAACCTTACTAACAATATTTCTACAAAGTTTCGTTCTTTTAATCAAATAAGTGTGAAAGCTGCTGCGATTTATATTCTGAAAGTGGTAATAAACAATTTTTTAAAATTGTTTAACAATAGCGTTCTCTCGCGGTTCAAATGCCGATGCACGAGGAACCTTACTAACAATATTTCTACAAAGTTTCGTTCTTTTAATCGAATGCGTGTGAAAGCTGCTGCGATTTATATTCTGAAAGTGGTAATAAACAATTTTTTAAAATTGTTTAACAATAGCGTTCTCTCGCGGTTCAAATGCCGATGCAAAAAGAACCTTAATAACAATATTTCTACAAAGTTTCGTTCTTTTAATCGAATGCGTGTGAAAGCTGCTGCGATTTATATTCTGAAAGTGGTAATAAACAATTTTAAAAAATTGTTTAACAATAGCGTTCTCTCGCGGTTCAAATGCTGATGCACGAGAAACCTTACTAACAATATTTCTGCAGTTTCGTTCTTTCAATCAAATGCGTGTAGAAGCTACTGCAACTATTATTTAATAAATGTTTATAAAATTTGTAAAGATTTTTTAATAAATTTGTTTGCCTGAAATTTATTTGAAAAATCACTAAATGATACTAAGTTTATGTCTTTATACAGTTTGAAAGCTATAATTATATCATATAACAAATTTTTTCTTTGGGAGCCTACCCTAGTATTCGCCCCTGGGCCGCGGCGTTCGTCTGCCAACTCTGTCTGCTAGATTCAGCATCGTTAATCAATCACATTCAATCACTCGGCTAGACGACTAGTAGACTTTGTCCACTTTGAACACGGTCAATGTGTCATTTTTGCATCTATAATCAAAAAAGGAACAACATAATTAATAAAAAAAATGAAAGATAAAATAAATAGTTGACATTACATTAAAATTCTTCACTCAACAATGGCAAGAATGTAAAAAGATGTAAAAGTGGCAAGAATGTAAAAGTGGCAAGAATAATAAAATAATTGTTTTCTTTAGAAATTTTCTTTAAAAATGTTTTCTTTAGAAATTACTGCACACAGTGCTAGATTGTTATCAATCTTTTAAAACTTATATTATATAAAAAATGTATACAATAACGGTTATTCATTTCAATGTCAATTTTTTCATTAAACATTTTTTAACAAATATAATTTTTTATTATGTAAGATATTTTTATAATATTAAAAAATTTCTAAAGTCTTCTAATTTAAAGTATTATTTTAAATATGAAAAATATCAATTTATATATATTTTTACATTTCTATGTGTCAGTCCATTTTAATGACTAAAAGTACAAAAAAATTGTATTAAACGATATGCAATTACATAAAATATAATGCCGCAAACATTCCAACCTTATACAGTTTCCTTTCAATACATGTATAACATATGAATTATCATATAGTCATGTAAAAATGGTCATGTATGATTAAAATACTTGTAATTATGAAAATCAAATATACTGTCCAAATAGAAGTAACAGTAAGAATGGAAGACTTTGTCAGGACATGAAAACATATTTGTGTTCAAAGGTTTTAAATAATAAATGTCAAGATTATTGAAAAAAAAATCAATATTGGTACAGTGTATTAAATCAAAGTGCATCATAGTTGGAAATGTACCAAAAATTTATGTTACGTAGATATAATATATGTTGACATGTGAAATTCAAATTATCCCTAGTAGCATTTTCTGCGAAGCAAAATCTGCATGCAGTAATTGCAACAGAATTCAATCAGATAAGATTAATTAAAAGATTGTTACCAATCGCTCTGCTGGCAGTCTATGTTAACAGTCTGCTGTAAGATTCGTGCACTGTACATGCACAATGAACTGTTTGCAGATATTTACAGCAAAGAAATTGAACAATCTTGAAGCATATTCTTTTCATAATTGTAAACCGTCTGCCAACAGTCTGTCAGCAGACTGACACTCTTTCTAAGTAGAAAAGATGTGCAGATCTTGAACAAAATGAGGAAACAGATCATAATGTTCTGCTGGCAGTATCTCCCAAGATCTGCTGTAAGATTTACAGCAGTCTTGAAAGAAATTGCTACTACTAGGGATGTTAATTAAAATTCAGCCAGTTATTCTGATGTAAACCTGTATAAGAAATGTGGATTGTTAATGCTTTTTCATAATTATTTGTTAAATGCATATCTCCACCTTTTTCTAATTAGTATTACAATTTTAAACTTATACGAGATGATAATTTAATTTCGCATTGAAGATAACTTAAAATAAGAAACGTTTGCAATATTATATTTTATGCAATACATGTAATTACATATTGCTCAATGCAATTTATTTTAAAATAGGTAATTTGCAATCATCAAAACAATTTTCTTCGTGTTTAATTTATTATAAATAAAACAAACCTTTAGACAGTTTAGATCCATCCTTTCAACAGGATATTTTGCGTCAAGAGAGATGTCTCTAATTGTTATATCAATTTTGTCACTAAATCACAAGCATCAATTACACGTAACACGATCACTGCAAAAATTTATTCACACACGTAATTCACACGTAATTCACAACGTAATGATTTGACAGGATAACCTAACTAACCTCAAACGGTGCCGACCGGTATATTTTATCAACAAATTGCACTGCCATCTCTTAGAATATCATCGCACTAATCTTGCACTTTTTTCTTTGCACTTTCAGCTCTGTTGTGCTCTTCGCACCGATTCCGCATGCATGTAATATATAAAATTTTTAAACACCGAAATCTTTTTTTCTAAGGTTCCTAGGCTCATTCTAAAAGCACAGTATTGTTCCTTACTGAAATGCCAAGTGCGCCCCATGCTTATTTTATACATATAAAGTCTAAAACTTTTATACACAGCAAATGTTTTCACGAGTCGACTACAGAAGTCGATAACAAAACTATAATTTTCTAACTTTCTTTCGTTTTTCGTATAAAATTAATCGCAGCGCACCGTGTTATTATCTGTACTTTAATTTTGGAGAAGGATTTTTAATTCCATGCAATCAATAAAAAGATTTCGGTGTCCAAAAAATTAATGATAAAACAGAGCAGTTTAGTATCCCCTTAAAATAAGATTCTAATATACACATAAAACTTTAGTAAAATTTTAGTATACGATGTATGTAAAATTTCAACAAACAAATCAAGTATATAATTTGTGTAAAATAGAAACATACCATCATTGAAAAGAAATTTTACTGGAGAGTTTTCTTTATCTTCGAGACAAGTATTTTGCAATGTAGAAGATGAAGACTGTGATTGTGACACATTAGATACAGTACGATAGGACGGAGGAACAACTCTATGCTTTGTCTGAGATTTTTTTGATCTTTCCGTTAAAAGGGAAGGAGATGGATTTTTCAAAAGTGTTTTTACTTTTGCTTTAATATCATCTGCTGTAGAAATGTCTGTATCATTACTATCAGTAATGACATTAAGGGAGGAATACTTTATATTTTTTAATTTCTTCGGAGAAAAATCAATTTCTGAACTATCAGATTCTTGATATCTTGCAGGTTTGTGTCTTTTTCTACATTTTTCTACGTCAGTTTCCCCAGCAGCAGTATCAATGATGCTGTCTTCTTCTGCTTTAAGACAAGCTTTACATGCTTTTGCATAAGTGTCTGAAATAAAAAACAATTAATTATAATGAAAGCATGCTAATTAATAAAAGTTTCTTTTAATTATAAAATGAATTAAATATATATAAATATATTCCACAGATTGGAAATCAACTATTTATAAATACAATAAAAAAATATTATTTTTGTACTTAATGCTTTAATTGAAAATTTTAACGTTTTTTGATAAAAAAATATGAATATTAATAAAAAATAAAAATACATTATAAAAAAAAATTCGGTTTTTAATATAAATTTGTTTTTCTTAAGTAAAGAAAAAGAAAAAATAAATTTTGTAAATAAATAATAAAATAATATTAATAACATATGCATTCTATTTCTTATAAAATACTATATTAAGTCCTATAAATGCATTATTGCTTTATTATTATATTACTAGATAAATCAATATTTACCATTGTTGTGTCCTTAATAATTTTGCAAGGATAATTGTCAGTCGCGATTTCGCTGGAGCCCTAGCTAGCATTCGGGCCTGGTGCCCCCCTCTTACTTCCTTCTTCTGGCTCCCCGGTCTGCGCAAGTACCCCCCTCTCCGACCTAGCCGGCTGCCGGCGCTCTCGTGCTCCCTCCTCTTTAGTGTGAGTTCGGTCCCAGCGCCCGTAAGATCTTTCAAGGCGTTCGGCGACATATTTATACGACAGTTGCAGTGCGTAATTTAAGTGCGTAAGGAAAATTGTATCAAGAGGTTGAAGTGTGAATGAAATAAAGGAGTAAATTTAACTAAAGAATACTGTATATTCTGACCGCCTAGCCCCCCGAGGAGACTTCCGGAAAGGCACGTGCGGAGAGTTCGCGATCAATTCATTCGTGAAGCTCGCATACCCACACAATACGCAACAAATTGGTCCTTCGAGCCGGATACTGTCCGACTATCAAGCACGCGGACATTTCCGGCACAGCAGCATCACTGCAACTGTCTACTGCCCGAACATTCTGCCGTATCATTTACGCAGCGGCTGCCGAGCCTTCTCGAAAGGCATCTTCCACCGATACCTGGTCAGCGTCTTTTCCAAGTTTTGCCGCACCAACGCGCCTGGAAATCGCTCAAGGTATCTCAAGGAACCTTCTCGAAGCATCGGTCCAGCCGCCATATTGCGTTACGGCACGCACGCTCAGCAACGAGGAATCGTCTCGAAGCGTCGGTCCAGACGCCACATTGCATTGCGCCGCACGCGCTCAGCAACAAGGACCCGCAGCGAGATTTCGTCCCAGCCGTCATACTGCGTTACGCATCACGTGCTCGGGCTCAAGCACCCGCATCGAACCGCCATATTGCATCCACGCAACACGGGATCGGCAACGAGGATCCGCATCGACGCGTCAGGTCATCCGCCATCTTGCGTCCCCGGTCTTCAACCCACGTGTTTCTGCACGCGCCTTAAGGAATATTCATCGAAGATACACAAGTAAGGAAAGCTTTTCAATTTGCCGATCAAAAACGTTTCTTAATCTGTTTGTTGGATATTGTTTACTCGAGTCCCGCGATGGCAACCGATTTTGATCCCGCTCGGGCTAAAAAACGTCGCTCTATTGTAAAGTCAGCATGCACGCGGATAAAAACGTACGTAGACTCTATTACCGCGGTCACCCCGAGAGTGCTCTCACAACTCGAAGAACGCAAGGGAAAGTTAGAACAATACTGGACTGAATACAATGATGTGCAAACGGAGTTAGAAATGTATGATGACTCCGAGCAGAGTGATAGAATCGCGTTCGAAGATGCCTTCTATGAACTGTCGTCCAGGATTCGCGACCGGTTAAGGCCTTCGTCGGCATCGCGCAACGTGACTGCCCCCTCCCCTACGCCGTCAAACGTGTCTGACGCGCCTTCGTCTTCATTCAATGTTCGTCTGCCCAAGCTCGATCTGCCAAAATTTTCGGGCAAATACGATGAGTGGGTTCCCTTCTGCAATGCTTTTCGATCAGCTATTCACTCGAATCCGTCTCTGAGTAATGTACACAAACTGCAATACTTAAGAGCCGCGACCACCGATGACGCGCATAAGGTTATTTGTTCTCTCGAGATCTCGGACGAAAACTATCCGGTCGCGTGGAATTTATTGAACGAACGCTATGACAATAAGCGCGTTATTGTACAGAGTCACCTCAAAGCTCTAATTGAGCTACCCATTATGAAGAAAGAAAGCGCCGCCGAGCTCCGGCAAATCGCCGACGGTGCCGCGCGACACGTTCAAGCTTTAAAGGCATTAAAGCGTCCGACAGACAATTCCGACGACTTGCTCGTTTATTTGCTTAGTGCAAAACTTGACCCGAATACCACGCGCGATTGGCAAAAATCTCTCGCAAACGATAAATTGCCCACATTTCAAGAGTTCTCGAGTTTCTTGGTACAGCAATGTCAGGTTCTTGAATCTACTCAAAGATCTTCTGGTGCCGGCGCGCGGAACGCAACGTCGCGCTCGCAATCCGACAGTAAGCAGAAAACTACATGTAACGCGGCCGTGCAATCTAAATGTAATTATTGTCAAGCTGGCCATTCCATTTATCAATGCAAGAAATTCTCAGCGCTTTCGGTTCAGCAGCGAATAGAAAATGCTCGGTCGCGCAAACTGTGCCTCAATTGCCTGCGCCCGGCGGATCACGCCACCAGGCAGTGTCCGTCCGGAAGTTGCAGGGTGTGCTCTCGTAAGCACAACACGTTGCTACACCTTCAAGGCTCTGCCTCGGATCAAGCCAAGGTAGAGGACGAAACGAACCAGGTGTCTAACCCGATCGAGGCCACCGCATCTAATTCAACTAACGTTGTTGCTACTCACTCCTACCGGGCCGGAAGTTCCGATTGCGTCATGCTGTCAACCGCGCTCGTGATTGCCGAGGGAAACAACGATTTGCGGCGCTCCTGCCGAGTGCTTCTGGATTCTGGATCACAAACCAGTTTCGTCACTAGAGAATTCGTGAGGTCTCTAGGTCTCACTCCGCGCTCCACAAACGTTTCTATATCCGGTATAGGCGGGGCTATGACGTGTTCCAAGCAAGCGGTGCAAATTACGTTACGATCCAGATTGAATTCTTCCTCTCTCACTGTCGATTGCATCGTAGCCGATCGTATAACTGATGACTTGCCGAGCTTTACTATTAAGCGCTCCGCCTTTGATCTCCCGCGTAATCTTCCGCTGGCTGATCCCAATTTTAATGTCTCATCAGGAATTGACGTCTTGATCGGTGCTGAGGCTTTCTGGAGCCTTCTCTGCGTAGGGCAAATCAGGGCATCAAACAGACATCCCCTACTGCAAAAGACAAGATTAGGCTGGATCCTAGCCGGTAAATTAAATGCGCCGCCTCCTCCGACGAGGCATGTCAGAGCTCTCCACTCCGCTGTTAGCAATTCCACACTACATCAGCAACTTGCCAAATTATGGCACTTAGAAGACATCTCTAACGACTCTCAAGCTCTTACCTCTCAAGAAAAGATTTGCGAGAATCACTTCGCAAGTACAGTGACCAGAGACGCTCAAGGCCGATACATTGTACAGCTCCCATTCAAGCAGGAGTTGGTTCCTGAATTAGGGCATTCCAGAGATATCGCCTTGAAAAGGTTCTTCTCCTTAGAAAGACGTTTTGCTCGTCAACCTACCTTGCGGGCGAGGTATTCAGAATTCATGCAAGAGTACCTCGCGCTAGGTCACATGCGTCCGATCCGCGAAGAGCCAACAAGCACGGTCAACGCCTATTACCTTCCTCACCACTGTGTGGTAAAGGAGGACGCGAAGGGCACTAAGCTCAGAGTCGTCTTTGACGGATCATGCAAGACTGAAACCGGACTGTCACTAAACGATTGCTTGCTAACAGGACCGGTCGTTCAAAATGATCTCTCCTCTATTCTCTTGCGATTTCGCACTTTCAAATACGTCCTAGTTGCCAATATAATAAAAATGTATCGCCAGGTTCTAGTACATCAAGACCATACGCGATTCCAACGAATCTTGTGGCGTCAGGATAAAAGCGCGGAACTTCGAACTTTCGAATTACTTACTGTTACCTATGGTACCGCATCTGCCTCGTACCTAGCTACGCGATGCCTTACTCATCTGGCTGATCATTATTCTAGCGAATTTCCCGTTGGCTCTTTGCGTCTAAGGCGCGATTTCTATGTTGACGACCTGCTTACCGGGGCTGACACTAAGTCCGAAGCATTAACTATTCGGGATCAAATTATTTTGTTGTTGAGACAAGGATGCATGGAACTGAGTAAGTGGGGATCTAACTGCGCCGAGCTTTTAGAGAACGTCAATGACCTCGGCGAAAGACTTGTGTCCTTCGATAAGGAGAGCAACTTTCTCATATTGGGTATCTTATGGGACAGAGAAGAAGATACGTTTCATTTCTCATTCACGGATTCGCAAACCCCCAGCACTATATCAAAACGGTCTATATTGTCAGAGGTGTCAAGCCTATTTGACCCTTTAGGATTAATTGGTCCCGTAATCGTGGTCGCAAAGGTACTGCTGCAGGAATTGTGGCAATTGGGTCTGGACTGGGATGAGTCCATTCCCCAGGACCTCCACGCCAAATGGATTCAAATTAAAACACAGTTGCCAGATTTGAGCGCATTACAAATCCCTCGTCGCGTTACATATCATGCTGATCCCAATCGCATCCAGGTTCATGGCTATTGCGACGCGAGTCAACTCGCTTATGGTGCCTGTATATATGTTCGCAGTCAAACTGATACAGACAGCTTCCGCTCGCAGCCTCTATGCTCGAGATCTCGAGTTGCGCCCCTCAAGGCGCTTTCCTTGCCACGACTCGAACTCTCGGCGGCCTTGCTTCTGGCTCAACTCGTGGACAAGGTTAAGTCCGCGCTACAACTGCCTCACGTAAAAATATTATTATGGTCAGATTCGACCGTGACGCTGAACTGGATATCGTCTCCGTCTCGCCGATGGTCCACATTCGTTGCCAATCGAGTCGGGGAAATCCAGCGCATAACCGAGCCAATGAGCTGGCGGCATGTCGCGTCGCCCGACAATCCCGCGGACGCCTTGTCGAGAGGCCTGTTTCCGAAAGATTTAATTCACTCTGATCTGTGGTGGCATGGCCCGGACTATTTGCGGCAGCCTGAGGCTCAGTGGCCCTGTGGCAAGTTTAATCGTCTAGATAACGTCCCTGAACAAAGGAAATCTGCACTTGCGATGGTCATTCGCACGGACTTCAGCATCATAAACGATTTGATTGCTAGATTGTCTAGTCTAAACAAAATATGTCGCGTCATAGCTTATTGTCTCAGATTCTCTAAACCCGCCTTAAATAGACCCTCTACCGCGGAGACATCCCCGGAGGAGGTTCTCCAAGCTCTACATGTTTTATGCAAGTTGGTTCAACAACAAGCATTCACTACCGAGTATCACGCACTAAGCAAATCTCAAGACATTGGTGCCTCGAGCAACTTAAACTGTTTGTCTCCTTTCATGGACGATCACGGCCTGATGAGGGTAGGGGGGAGATTGAAAAATTCCTCGCTCTTACCAGACGCGTGTCATCAAATAGTCCTTCCGCGGAACCATCTACTAACAAAACGTATAATTGAATTCGAGCACGTTCGCAACCATCACGCCGGCTTACAAGCTACTATGGCTTTTATCAGGCAGCGATTTTGGCCTCTCTCTTTGAGAGCTATAACCCGCAAGGTCTTACACAGTTGCGTTACTTGCTTCAAGGCTAAACCCGCGTTTTCGGAGGCCTTAATGGGTTGCCTGCCAGCTCCAAGAGTCACGATGTCTCGACCCTTCACGCATTGCGGAGTGGACTACGCCGGTCCCGTGAACCTTAAAGAGGGTGCGCGTCGCAATGCGCGATGTCATAAAGCATACGTGGCCTGCTTTGTGTGCTTTGCTACCAAGGCGGTGCATCTGGAGCTGGTCAGTGACCTGACCACTGATGCCTTTATCTCCGCTCTTAGGAGACTCATATCCCGCAGAGGGAGGCCTAATCGCATCTATTCGGACAACGCTACTACCTTCGTAGGGGCAAGCCGGCAAATGAAAGAATTTTACGACTCATTACGAACAAACGCTACGCAAACGGCCATAGAACGATTCTTGCGCGACCAGCAAATCTCTTGGAGTTTCATACCTCCTAACGCTCCGCATTTTGGCGGCCTTTGGGAGGCGGCAGTTAAGTCCGCAAAACATCATCTTGCGCGGATTGTCGGAGGGCATAATTTGACTTTCGAAGAAATGCTAACTATCCTTTGTGAAATCGAGGCAATATTAAACTCGCGTCCCATAACCGCGTTGAGCTCCGACCCGAACGATATGTCATATCTAAGCCCGGGGCACTTTTTGATCGGCTCTCCTCTGAACAGCTTTCCTTACCCTGACCTAAGCGATGTAAACACAAACAGACTCTCGCGATGGGAGGTTATACAACAAATGCGCCAGCATTTTTGGTCCAGATGGAGCGCCGAATATCTTCCCTCTCTCCAACCGCGCCTGAAATGGAGACGGGAGAAGGGACCTCAGCTAGAAGTCGGTCAGCTTGTCCTATTAAAGCAACCGGGCCTCCACCCCTTGCAATGGATGACCGGACGAGTGGAGCAAATACACCCTGGCACAGATGGCATAGCGCGCTCTGCTACTGTCAGGACTGCTAAAACGTCATATGTCAGACCTCTTTCCAGGTTAGCGATAATACCAACGCAAGCGACGAATCAGTAAACCGTGAGTTTGGTTGACTTCTAGCTCGTTTAATGTTAAGCTAAGTTACTATGTTCCTATTATGTTTAAGATGTACCTCCATGATCCGCGTTCATGCTCATTTTAGTTTATAATGTTTATTAGCGTTAATTTTACGATGAGTATTTGTCCTGTAAGTTTACAATTATAAGATTTAAGTAATGCACCTTAGTTTCATTATAAACGCTTCTATTGTTTCAAGTTGCAGTGGATTGACCGGCTAAGGCTCTAGGCCTGTTAGAGCGTCATTCTCTTCTGGATACATTGTAACCACCTGCGACTTCTAACTTGGGCATTGAAGGGCAGTCCCTTCAAGGCGGGCGACTTTGTTGTGTCCTTAATAATTTTGCAAGGATAATTGTCAGTCGCGATTTCGCTGGAGCCCTAGCTAGCATTCGGGCCTGGTGCCCCCCTCTTACTTCCTTCTTCTGGCTCCCCGGTCTGCGCAAGTACCCCCCTCTCCGACCTAGCCGGCTGCCGGCGCTCTCGTGCTCCCTCCTCTTTAGTGTGAGTTCGGTCCCAGCGCCCGTAAGATCTTTCAAGGCGTTCGGCGACATATTTATACGACAGTTGCAGTGCGTAATTTAAGTGCGTAAGGAAAATTGTATCAAGAGGTTGAAGTGTGAATGAAATAAAGGAGTAAATTTAACTAAAGAATACTGTATATTCTGACCGCCTAGCCCCCCGAGGAGACTTCCGGAAAGGCACGTGCGGAGAGTTCGCGATCAATTCATTCGTGAAGCTCGCATACCCACACAATACGCAACAACCATATTTATACATGATTTCCATTGGTATATCTTTGAAATCATCTTTTGGTTCCGTTAAACTCATAACCAATCTGCTGATTTTATCACTGGGAAATTTTTTTGGAGGCCATTTGCATGTGTTGAGATGATAATTTATCCATGATGATGGAACAACAGCTACAGTTTCTTTTTGTTTGTCATCCAAACAAGGAAATTTTACAACAACATACTGCAACACAAAATATCAAAATGTTATATATTAATACAAACATAAAATAAATTACAAAGATTATAGAAAAATTAATAGATATACTTTAATGAAAAACCTGGATAAGCGGAACGCAAAGAAAAGTACCATCGCTATTAGGCATGACAACACATTTCTCTTTAACATCTTCAATATTGCAATAATAAATTCTGTCTTCAAGTTCCGACACTTTAAAAATATCTAATTTTGAAGACTCCATAGAAAAATCATAATAGTTTTCATACTTTCTGAATTTTTTTCCCACGAGAATAATACCTCTAGGTGAGTTAATTACACAGCATAAATGTACAATTTCATTACAGATAGTTTTGAAGTATCTATTTGCTTTATTTGTATTCAGTGTAAAATTTTTGGTGATAACAGTGGCATACTGTTGGCCTTCGAACGGTAAATGATATCTATTAAATGGTTTTTTTAGAGTAACAAAATTATTATTTTTAGAATATGATGGGTTTATCAATGCGCCTTGCGATTCCATATCTTTGTTTGCTAATTGTTGCAATGGTAGATGAGTAGAACGTAAATGACTTTTTATAATACCTAAAAAATTTTCGTAGGGAAATGCGTTAACGAATCTAATGTGCCTCTGTTATGGCATTCCCCAGCTAAATGAATAAGAGAATGAACGTTGTAAACTACAAACTCAAGCCCAAATGAATGAGCTGACTGTTTTACAAACTGTCTTAGTAAATAATCAGCAATTATATTCATTCTTTGATAAAGATCACGTCTACATAAAATATAAATTGCACAGTGAAGGAGCAGAAAGCATTGGAAAATGTTATTAGGTACACGATCTTTTAAAACATAAATACAATCGTATAGTATAAATCTTCTAAATTCAGTGCCCTTCCACTTTTCTCTTTTAATACGAGTACCTAAACTTCTTGGTTTTCGAGTAAATTCTAATGGAAAGAAACTTGCAATACCATTTAATACATTATTTATTTCTAATACAATACCATGTGCCAATGTACACCGAGAACGAATACTTATGAGAAAATGAAGCATTCTTTTAACAACTCCTAGATATACAAGGTGCAGTGCATCCAAACGGAATTGAGAAATCATACTAGTTCCAATATCCTCTAAAATTGAATTGCCGACATGATGATTAGGATTATCTCTATTATAAAAAGATTTGTCTGTGCGACGAGGATAGTCTTGTTCAAAGAAACACATTCTACCCTTGTAATATGTCCCTTGTAAAGTGCACTTTTTACATGCATAATAGCCACCATGTGCGATAATTTGTTTTACAAATGAACGAGCTTCAGCATCCAAGACATAATTACTAATTCTAAATTGATATATATTACCGTTGCTCCATTTAAACCCATTTTCTTGTAAATTTGATACTTCAGTAGCAAATTTCTCCAGATAAATATTAACATTATTAGGTTTCCAGGGCCCAAATAAATGGCAATTATAAAAGGATGTTTGAAATCTTGAAATTTCCCAAGAATAGGCCAGAAATGCTTTTCTGAACTTTTATATAAAGGAATACCATCTATACTAACATCTATTATTATTTCATCATGTTGATAAATATATTCATCAGTAAGTAATTGTTGAATATTAAGTTTTATTCCTTTGTACCAGAACAATCCATTATCGATATTGCAGATATTAACTTTTCTTGAAGTACGCAATAAAGTCTTATGACTCTTGGGTAGAAAAGGAAAAATTGGCTGTAATAAAGCTAACAATTCATCAACTTTTTTTTTTATGCTCCATGCAAAGCCCATATTTTTAACTTTTTAAATAAATTGTTTTGGTGTTCTTTGTTGTTAAAATTCGATGTTACATCCACATCACCTTCATTATAAACTTGCCCAACATCATCTTTATCTTTGTTATGGTTTATATGGTCTTCAATATCTTTATTTTCACTGTTACTAATGGAATTATCAGAAGAAATGCTACTTAAACTATAAGAATTTAAATTTAAACTATCAGTTTCATGAAAATCTACTTCTCTTTCATTATTTTCATTGCTACCACAATTATTGAAAGAATCAAAATTGCTATGTAAACTTGAATTGGAGGCATCATTTTTTGAAAAATCTGTCTCCCTTTCAAAAGAACTCTCAAGTTCAGGATCAGTTGTAAAATTTTTACAACTGTTATTGTCACTATTATTATCATCACTACTATCAAATATAACAGATCTTGTAGCTTTTGTTTTAAACTTCGTTAATCTGATTCGTTTCGCAGCACTACTTCTATATTTTAATGCTATCTTTCGTTTCATAGAGGCAGCCTGTTCGATCAAAATTGATATCAAATTAGATATAATATGGCATAATGAGATCAATATAAAATAAAAAATAAACTCAAAAAACAAGTAATTGTAAAAAACTCACTCCACACAAATGTACTCTCCCCAATAATACAATACATGAAATCCACATTGAATCTACATAGAATCCATATAGAAACGTGGATTCCATGTGAAAACAACGTGGATTCACATACTGTTTTATTGGAGAGAGAGAGAGAGAGAGAGAGAGAGAGAGAGAGAGAGAGAGAGAGAGAGAGGGAGAGGGAGAGGGAGAGGGAGAGGGAGAGGGAGAGGGAGAGGGAGAGGGAGAGGGAGAGGGAGAGGGAGAGGGAGAGGGAGAGGGAGAGGGAGAGGGAGAGGGAGAGGGAGAGGGAGAGGGAGAGGGAGAGGGAGAGGGAGAGGGAGAGGGAGAGGGAGAGGGAGAGGGAGAGGGAGAGGGAGAGGGAGAGGAGAGAGAGAGAGAGAGAGAGAGAGAGATATTTATTATGCCAAGCATAAGCTAAAGGGCAAAGTATAAGTTACATGGAGTAAAGAAAAAATATCAAGAACAAAATATCAAGAACAAAAGTTAGGTAAAACGCAGAATAATAAACGCTACATAAGAATACAAGGTAGGTTAACTTAATCCAATCTAACCTTGCGACCGACTCCAAAGGGCTCCCCTCAGCCTGTGGCGTCCACCTCAAGGCAGCCTCCGAGGAGCAGCGACACGGCCTATTTCCAGACAGCGAAGACCGAGTCAAAGAACATCGAGGGTAAAAGTGTCCTGGCTGTCACCCTAAGGAGAGCTGACGCGCCCGGAGACGCGCACAAGCGTTAACCAGACGCGAAAACGTTTAAAGTCGCGCGAACCTTATGAAGCGCGCGAAAGTGATTTCGTTTCTTTAATTATTTTATTTCATATTACTATTATTTCATATATTTTATCCCAAGTTGTTCTTTCAATAATATTAATATTTTAGTCATTAGTCTAAGTTTTCTCATAGATTCCCAGCGAGTCGAATTATTTTATAAGAACGCGATAGTAGCGTAAAAAGATTAAGTTTTATCATTCTCTAGCGCGAATTGGCGCGCGTATTAAGTTTATAATTTTTATTTTATTTTTATTAACTTTGTTGTATACGCATGAGGCGAGTGCGTATGATACGCACATAAAATAGTGTTTAATTATATTTTCGTGTCTTATTCTAGCGAAACCTTTTTTATTTTTACGTTAAGTGCATGTTCATAAAAGTCCAGCGACAATAGATCATGTACGAAGTCGAGTCAAATCTCGTTATATATCTTTTTTCGAGTTGCATAATTATTACACTCAGATTATACATTTCTTTCCTTATAGCATACGCATACTGCATGCGCATTACTATTTCATAATATTTTCAGTTTAAATATCATTTTTAAGTACTTTGATAAGTTTGGTTCGAGTGCCACTAAAATCGCCGAACCTGCACTTTTAAGTGCAATAACGAAAAACATCTCGGGGAGCACACAGAGTTAAAACGTGCAACCCTGGCTGAACTCCGGTGCAATTGCGAGCCTGTTCGTGATTGGCCGGCTAACCAGTAGAGGGGATGCCTTCTGCCATCCTGCCATGCGACATCGCCGAACAACGGGGATTGGACCAACGGCCTCTGGAGGGGGAAGACTCGCTCTGCCAGCATCCCTGCTGCGCGGTGATTGGCGAAACAACCCGGATGGGGGAAATTAGGCTCCCGAGTATAAAATCCGATGCGAGGAGCTCTGGAGAGCTTTTCGCGCGCGGACTTTTCATCGAGCAAAATCAGAGAGCTTGTTTAGAGTCACGACGACATATAACTTGTATCATTAACATCCCACGTAGCGTTGTCGGGAGATACGAGTGTGTGTGTGTGTTCCGACGCCGAATCAAGTAGGCGTACGAGCGTGCGTGAGTTCCGCGGGATATTACGCAGCGAGCGTCCCGCGTTATTGATATCATAGAGCCGAATGCTAGTAAGCTCTCATCGCGTTGCTAACGCGAGTGTCAGTCGATAACCCGATTGTGAATAAGCGTCGCGTACGGGTGTTGTTATCAAACCACCGTGGTTAACAGAAACCTTCGAAACGAGTGTGAATTGAAGCGACGCGTTCGGGAAGACTGTGTGACAATTCTTTCCTGCAAGGACTGAATAAAAGTTATTATTGTTATTGTTTTTATTGCAAAACAAGAGTTATTACTTACCTTTGTGTGGAAGATCCGATCCTTGTTCCTGAAGTGAAACCGGGCGATCCTGCTAGCGAAATACATCCTAGTGACAACCTGAGCGTAGTACAGGCACATAACCTAGAAAAACTTACCTGGAGACGTTCCTGGGGGATGACGGCGATCCTGGCGAATCCGATGGGCAGCGGCAGCATCTGAAATAAAAAAAGAATTAATAATAAATAAAGTGCATATCGTTAAGTGCAAAAGCAGAGTAAAGTGCATGTGGTATTAAATTCGCACATAACCTAAAAAATAGTTCTTTCCTGCGACGTTGCGGAAGTCCGCGTTGCAGCGACGGCGTTCTGGCAGATCCAACTGATCCGGAACATCCGATCCTTGCTTCTGGGCAGGTTAAAGGAGCTGGCGACTGTGAAAAGGGCAGAAAAGGTACGTGAGTTCATTTCTTCGATAGCCACAAAAATTCTCGCGCTCTAAAATCCGGTCACAACCTAACTAAAACTAATATAAACTAAAACTAAAACTATATAACGCAAAGAAGGACGAGTCAAAGCAAGACTAAGAATCAAGAGTAAGCGAAAAATAGGAGAAAAAAAGTAAAATTAAGTACAAATAAGTTTAGAAATAAAAGTAAAAATAAAAATAAAATAGAAAATAAAAATAACAGTGAACAGGCGTGCTTAAATGGTGCAGCAGAGATCATGCTAACTCCGATACTAGAAGAAATGATCGCAGGAGAGTCTTGAAAGATGCAAGTGAGGGAGCGGAAACAATGTCCGGAAGAGAATGCCAGAAATAAATCGCCGATAAATGAAAGGAATTACGATATGAAGTAGTTCTATGACTAGGAATATGAAAAATATGTGATGATGTCATTGTGCGATTAGATCTTCTTAATGAAGGATCAAGAGGAATGAAGAGTTCACTGAGATATGAGGGGGACTGATGATTGAGAATGCGGTAAATTAGGCAACCAAGGAAAAAACAGCCTCCTGTTTTCGACGGAAAGCCACTCAAGTTTTCGACGTCTAAATGGTGTGATATGTTCATCTCGCCTCAAACTAAAGATGAATCTAATGCAACAATTCACAAGTCTTTGCAACTTGATATTTAAATCGTTGCTAAGTCCATGGTAGACCAAACAGCAATAGTCGATGTGAGGCAGTATCAGAGTGCTCACTAGTTTAATTCGAAGCTCAGTTGAGAGAGAGTTCCTGTTGAACTTTAACCTATTTAAAGCAAAATGAACATTTCTAGACACTCGTCTGACATGCTTACTCCATGACATGTTGGAGGAAAAAATTACACCCAGATTCTTCACTTCACTAACAAAACTCAAAGGTGTAGAGTCGACAGTAATTGGAGGAAGAAGGGAAGTATCAATATAATTGAAGTAAGCATGGCTAGCAAAGATGATCGACTTGGACTTGGTAAGATTTAATTTAAGGCCATTTGCTACAGCATATTCAGATATAGCCTCAGCGTCCCTTGATATTAATTCAAGGCCACGCAGAATATTTTTAGGAGAGCAGGAAAGATATATCTGCAAGTCGTCAGCAAAGAGCATATGGCTTGAGAAGGACAAAGCATTGCTAATGTCGTTGATAAAAAGGGAGAATAATAAGGGACCTAGCACGGAACCCTGAGGAACTCCTAAGGAAGTAGGAAGCCATTCTGAGCAGATTCCAACATCATCAATTACTGCTTGGGAACGGCCAGTGAGGTATGAATAAAACCACATAATCACCGCATCAGAAAAACCGTATTTTTTAAGCTTGGTGAGAAGTAGAAAATGCGGAACGGTGTCAAATGCTTTACTGAAATCAAAAAGTACCATGATGGTAACAAGTCCAGCGTCTATTCCCTCCTTGATATCATTGCAAACACGCAATAAAGCAGACTGTGTATTATAGCTAGAGCGGTATGCCGATTGCCTTGGATCAAAAAGATTATGTTCGTTTAAATAATCCACTATTTGATCAGCCACAATTCTTTCAAGGAGTTTGGACATCGCTGGCAGATTGGCTATCAAGTGTCAGATGGGGACGTCGGTTTGCTGATTTTAGAAAGCGGACGAATAAGAGCGCGCTTCCAAGCAGTTGGAAAAGAAGAGAATTTCAATGATTTGTTGAAAAGCTCAGT